>NC_057799.1:127643958-127807636 GCF_018294505.1 Triticum aestivum
AGAACTGAGTGATCCATGTGAGTATGTAGCCACTACATACATCAATCACATGGATATGTACTTCCAATTCAGGATCGAAACATAATTCCACTCATACCGAGAAGGTATGCTACATCGTAACTAATGTCAAGTCTCTGCGGAAACCCTTGTGCTACAAGCTTCGTTTCTCACCACCTCATCTATTTTCGTTTCTGAACGGGAAATCATTTCTCTTCTCTGTGAATGATACTTATGAGGAGCAGGTTTTACTATGGTAAACACCTCTCTTTTTATTAGCGATTGCTAACCTTCCTAAATTGCTTCCTTTCATTTGAAACAATATAAGTGCAAACAATACTCTACATAGATTTTGGTTCAGGGTCAAAAAGGATTTAAACAATTCTCAAGAGGAATTTTATGTTGACATATGTAGACTTTTCATATGCGATTCTCATGAATCAATATCATTTGTGGAATTCTCGTTACGCCTCTTAACTCCTTGTGATTTGATGCGGCTTGAAACTGCGTCGGTATTTCCCCAAAGAGGAAGGGATGATGCAGTACAACTACGGTAGGTATCTCCCTCCATTATGAAACCAAGGTATCAATCCAGTAGGAGAACCAAGCAACACTATGTAAACGGTACCTGCACGCAAAGAACAAATCCTCGCAACCCAACGCGTAAGAGGGGTTGTCAATCCCTCCTCGGTAAAAAGATATATCGGTTTATATGTGTTTGGATAAACAGATCTGAATAAAACACGAAATAAAAGATGCAAATAAAAAGTGCGGCGAAGTATTTTTGGGTTTTTGGAATAATATATTTGAAAACAAATGCGATGAAAAATAGATCTGAAAGCAATATGATAAAAGATAGACCCGGGGGCCGTAGATTTCACTTGTGGCTTCTCTCGAGAAAATAGTATACGGTGAGTAAACAAATTACTGTTGGGCAATTGATAGAAGATCGAATAATTATGACGATATCCAAGGAAATGATCAATATATAGGCATCGCGTCCAAGATTAATAAACCGACTCCTGCCTGCATCTACTACTATTACTCCACACATCGACCGCTATCCAGCATGCATCTAGCGTATTAAGTTCCTGGAGAAATGGAGTAATGCAATAAGAACGATGACATGATGTAGAGAAGATCTATTCATGTAGGAATAGACCCCATCTTGTTATCCTTAATAGCAACAATACATCCGTGCCTCGCTACCCCTTCTGTCACTGGGTGAGGACACCGTAAGATTGGACCCATCACAAAGCACCTCTTCCCATGGCAAGAAAAATCGATCTAATTGGCCTAACTAAACTAAAGATTCGAAGAAGAAATACGAGGCTAAAAATAATCATGCATATAAGAGATCAAAGAAGACTCAAATAATATTCATGGATATAGATCTGATCATAAACTCAAAGTTCATCGGATCCCAACAAACACACCGCAAAAAGGTTTACATCAAATAGATCTCCAGGAGACCATGGTATTGAGAGAGAAGAATCGATCTAGCTACCGCCTACGGACGCATAGGTCTATGGTGGACTACTCACACATCATCGGAGAGGCACCAATGAGGATGATGAACCCCTCTGTGATGGTGTTAGATTGAATCTTGTGGTTCTGAAACTTGCGGCGGTTGGAATTGTGTTTTGTCTCCTCCCCTAAGGTTTCTGAAATATTTGAGAATTTATAGGGCAAAGAGGCGGTGTAGGAGACCCCACAACCCACCAGGGCGCGCCCTGGTGTCTTGTGGTCCCCACAGGCCTCCCCTCTGGTCCTTTCTTGGCCCCAAGTTGTCTTCTGGTCCAAAAAAATCTTCAAAAAGTTTCGTTGTGTTTGACTCCGTTTGATAGGGATATTCTGCGAAGTAAAAAACAAGCAAAAACAACAACTGGCATTGGGTCCTATGTCAATAGATTAGTCCAAAAAAAGATATAAAGTTGCTATAAAATGATTGTAAAACATCTAAGAATGATAATATAACAGCATGGAACAATAAAAAAATTATAGATACGTTGAAGACGTATCATGATTTCTCATAACAATGAGTCAAGGTGTTTCGATGTACCAACATCAAAAAAATGTGTGCACATCTGTGTTGGGTTCTGGCTGACGCGCATCCATCAGGTGTCATTCAACCCAGGTTGAATCACATCTACTGACAGAGGAGACCATTTCCTCTATTTCTGCGAAAACATATGAGGACATAATCTCACATGACCAGAATTCTCGCCCTCTTGCTCACATATGGGGATACGAGTAGTTATTAGGTACCTCCACTCGTTCTGGTACTAGACTTTATGGACACCTTTGTCATCAATAAATCTATACGGAAGATTATTTGCAATATATTGCAAATTTCTCATAACCTGAACCTCCAGTTCAGATTCTTAAGTACGTGGACAAAATGTCTACGACATTTCTTATCCATTTCCAGGCATTCTATGTGGTACATTTCCCCCCTAATGCTAGAAAATGTCCCTATTGCAAAAGCAATCAGCACACGGGCTGCAAATAACTCCCTCACTAGGGTTAAGGTATTTGACGGATTAATGATCATACCGCAATTATTCCTCGCGTAGATCCCGAATATATGTGAATGCCCTTTACGTGCACTAGGATGGTGATATCGGTATGTAACCGAATTACCCCAAATGAGAAATACTTCATTAATTTCCGCGTACAAACTTCAAGGTACGCAATATTATATGCATTTGATCTCATTTAGACCAAATATGCGTAGGAATGGGCGGTGCCATATCGGACTGAGTGATATATAGGGCAAGCAGTTGGGTGCGGTACGTGAGTATTGCGATGAACACTTGGGAGGGCAGTTGTTATAGGCGACTAGCCTCTCGAGGGCATTGTGGGAGAAGCAACAATAAGTTGCCGAAATTGAATGTCAGCCCGGCGTGCGAGCATGAGAAGGTTCAGTGTTGTGCCACTATCGAGCACTACAGCTGTGTAGTTCCATCTTGGCCCATCTATCCTGGGCCCCACAAAGGATTCTATGATCAAACTAGTATGGACATCGGTGTTGTTGACATGACACGTTGCGGCCCCGCAGAGGGGGAAATGATTCAGAAGAGACAAAAAGTAGATGACAACTAACGAACATGACGTGCAAGTTTGGACACCTAATTTCTTCTCAACTGCTAGTGCCACACACCGAAATATACAAGTTTGAGTGTCATGATTCGAATATACAACTTCGGAAAGCATGGACTGACTTTTCCCTTATTCATACACATTTGATAATTTTTCATATATATCAGAATCATTTTTTATCCACGCTTACATTTTTTCAAATATATGATTAACTTTTTTTCAAATGTAAGTTTTGATGTCTATTTTTCATACACATTTATACACTTTTTGAATAGATCTAATTTATTATCTATGTTTAACATTTTGCAATACATGATGACATTTTTTTTCAAATACATGTTTTGAACATTATCTCGAATGCGTGTTAAACAATTTTAAATACATGTTGAAACATTGTTTCTGAGTGATACATTTTTTAGCACCGTGCAAACATTTACATTATATAAATCTTTTTTTAAAGTCACAAATATATTTTTCAAGCATTTATTGAATGGCATGACATTTTCTTACATTGTATGAATTTTGTAAAAAAAATCACATAGATTTTTCTAAAATGCACGAGCATTTTTGAAATGTCACATATTTTTAATTGCATAAACATTCTCGATAAATTAAGCAAACATTATTTTTACACTGCATTAACATTTTGTAAATGTAACTAAAATTGTTTTCTGTAATATACGTATTTAGTTTTTTTTCAAAACGTAAAGAAAAGTAAAAATAATTCGGTGCATGCCGTCACGTGCCAAATCCACATGGTAATGGGTCGGTCCGCAAACGTCTCCTTGTACATGAGCTTGGGTTGCGTCTCGCTAAACGCGCGACTTAGTCGCGCCCACCAATACATACAGTGCATAGCGCATGGTGTCTGAATTGTAATTTTTGTAGATGGGCAGCCTAATCTGCGAGAATCCACCATACGAAGCAATTGTTCAATGGATTGTACAGTGAAACCCGGGGATCCTATTCCCAGCGCAGGTCGTGCGATAGTGACCAAACGTGGACCCCCGCTGGCGGTAATGGGCTTCTCCGTTAATCTATTTCTTCATTTTTTCCATTCATTATCTTTCCTTTTTGGTTTATTATTTTTTTCTCTTTTCTATTTTTACGTCTCTATTTTATTCATCTTTTCCATTTTTCAAATCCGTCAAGTTTAAAAAAAATCATGAACCTTTTTGAAAAGTATTAATTTTTACAAATACATTAACTTTTTGAAAATCATTAATAATTTTTAAAATTTATAAATATTTTTGACAACCTTGATTTTTTCTAATTCAGGAATTTCAAATATGTGAATGTTTTTAAATTTGTGGAAAATAAAAATAAAATCATGGTTTTCTAAAGTCGACAACCTTTTTTTAGATTCCTGAACATTTTTTGAACAGCATGTAAATTTTTAAAACTCATGAACAATTTTAGTTTTTTCTTGAAATTTATGAATATTTTGCAAACTCGCGAACATTTTTTGAAATTTATGAACTTATTTTGAACTTGTGAACATTTTATAAAATCATGAACATTTTTGAATTCATAAGTATTTTTGGAAATTCATGATCATTTTTTGAATTCATAATATATTTTTAGTTCGAGAACATTTTTGAAATGATAAAAATTTCTCAAACTTACGAATATTTTTTGAAAATATTAAATATCCTATTTCTTTCAAATTTATGAACATTTATTGAAATTTGATTTTTGTCTGAAATCCTGTGTATTTTTAATGAAGCAAAAAAAAGGTAAGGGAAAAGAACTGAGGCGCCCACACATGGGCTGGCCCAAAAGCGCGCATGACATTGGGGCGGTTTGTGTTTTCGTGTCTCTCGCCTAGTTAACGAGCGCTCCTTCGGGAGCCTCGCAACGATCAGCACCACTTGGCATGCTCTCAGCCATTCGCCACGTGTCGCGCTCTGGACGCTCTCTCCAGATTTTATTTTTTTTATTTTTCCGCACGCGTTTTCGGCTTTTTAAACGGTTTTCCCGGTTTTTTCGGCGTTTTGGTTTTCCCCCGGTCTTCCTTAGCGTTTCGACCAAAACAAAATTGAATTTTTTTTGCACGAAAAGACGCATTTATTTTTTTTTCTTTCGTGATAAGTTATGTTTTTTTCGCGAGAGGCACGGTTGTGCTTTAGCGAGAGTCACGGCCGTGCCTTTCGGAAACGAAAAAAACGCGTTTTCTTTTTTTTTTCTTCGCAAGAGTCACGGTTTTACTTCCGCGAGAGGCACGGTTGTGCTTTCGTGAGAGTCACGGCCGTGCCTCTCGGAAAGGGAAAAACAAAACGCGTTTTCTATTTTTTTATCTTTCGCGAGAGTCACGGTTTTCCTTCCGCGAGAGGCACGGTTGTGCTTTTGCGAGAGTCACGGCCGTGCCTCTCGGAAAGGGAAAAAAATACGTGTTTTCTGTTTTTTCTTCTTTCGCGAGAGTCACGGTTTGCTTTTGCCAGAGGCACGGTTGTGCTTTCGCGAGAGTCACGGGCGTGCCTCTTTCGGAAAAGGAAAAAAAACGCGTTTTCTGTTTTTTTCTTTCCACGAGAGGCACGGTTGCGATTTCGCGAGAGGCACGGGCGTGCCTCTTTCGGAAAGGAAAAAACCGTGCTTCCGGTTTGGTTTTTTCGTCTGGTTTTTTTGTCCTTTTTTCGTAAAAAAAGTTCGTCAAAACCTGTCAACATGGGATCTAGTTTTGAAGATCTCAACGCGAGGAATCCAATGATGAAAACGGTTTGAGATTTGGACGCACGGTTTAAGAGATAAAACGTTTTGAATAAACGAATCTACGAAAAAAGGGAAAACTCCCAGGTTGGGACAAGTGGCGCGCTCCATGTGCGCCACTTGTCGTGACCTGGGAAGATGGAGTGTTCTTTGCAACGAGTACTCCTTAATTAGTGATTTCGCTTTAATAGGAGGTCCGAGTGAAACCGACAGCGCCCGCTTAAGGCAGGAATAATCAGCTGGCTATCGTGTTCCAATTAATGGATATTTTTATATTCCTGAAAAATATTTTCTTTACATCATATTGCATGCAAAATTAATTTAATTTTAATTTTTTTTCAATAATTGGAAATAATATTGTATATGAAATAAAATTGTCACATACCTAAAAAAGGTCCTCTCATATTTAGAAAATAGGCATCTTGTTTTCAAAAAAATTCAATCTGTATGGAATAAATGATTATTGTGATTGATATATAAATAATAACATATTTGTTCCCCAACACAGATTATTTTTTAGAAAATAACAGAAAGAAAACAAAAGGGGGGGGGGGCATGAAGAGGAAATAAACAAACAACAAAAGTGAAAAAAAGGAGAAACCAGAAAGAAAATAAAAAGGAAAATAAATTAGAAAAACAATAGAAGGCCAGTAAAGGAAATAGGAACCACCCTAGTGAGTTCGGCCCAGCAACCGTAGCGCTTTAGGCAGAGCATTGCTAGGCCCGCTATGAGCTTGCCACCGGTGTAGCACGCGGCAAGGCTATGTGGTTGCGACGAGCACGAGACTCAAAGCGCTACAAAGTGCGGCGGGGACAACGTTGTGCGATACTGTGAAAAGCGGGAGATGTGGGCGCTCCCCATGTAGATGCAAGGACTAGACCCAACAGCTCGTGCGAGCGCAATCATGCAGTCGGTCAATCGTTGGCTCCAGTCTAGCATGACCCTTTTTATTTTCTTTTGTGAGACAACACATTTTTATGTGTTCGGTGGGCCATATATGTGCTCTTGTTCATTAACATTGTTCGAATAATATCAAAATTGTAGATTCAGAAGGTATAAGTGCTAACGGGAGAAAAGAAATATAATCTCCGTCTGGAATTAACTATAAATGAGTTGTATCTAGACATGTTTTAGTGTGTAGATTCACTTATTTCAGCGACAGTTAATTTCAGATGAAGGGGTACATTTTCTCAAAAAGCGGACAGCATATTTTCTTTTTCTTTTTGCAGGGAACGACAGCACCTTTCTTTGTAAAATAGATTATATGGATCCTCCTGGCTCGATAACCCGACAGCTAACAAGAAGTAATTTCTTAAAGATCATAGCTTGCAAAAGCCTAGGCTCCACGAACTTGGTGGCATACAAGTGCAGGGATCTATTGCATGCAAGTCAACCGTCGTCTTTATAGGGTATAGCCGACAGGGCGCCATTTTAAGCACCATGTAGCGACCACGGCATCCTATGACCAACATGCCCATGACACCAGAAAATGGAGCAATGATTAGCCAACTTTGATCCACAGCTCTCCAAATGGGAGCCATGTTTGCACAGAAGCAGGTGGGTTGGACGTACTACGTGTCCGTATGTCATTGTTACGACCATGTGATGAACGTAGCGCGGGACGGCGTGACAGGCACACGAAACCTTTTTCTGAGGTGGCCGTCACTGGAGCAGTTAAGCCAGGTGTACTGTGAACCGGATGAAGAAAGGAATCGTGGCACACAGGCAAGTCAACTGCTAGAGCTAGATCTAGATCGATCACTCTGTGGACGCGCTACGGTCGTTTTGAGAATTCGAAAACTAGAGCATGGTCGGAGAGTTACCGGCTGGAGCGGGCAACCCGGCCGCCGTCCGGCCGGCGCGCTTATCTGCCGGCGCCGCCAGCGCGTGGACGACCTCACACCCGACGCGGTCGGCTCAGGCCGTCACTAGTCCGTCGTTGCCGGCCATGCACATAAATATATCTCACATCTACACGGTCACTTCACATACGTCAACACTGAAGACCATTGTTTCAAAAAAACGAAAAAAGACTGAAGACCAAATAAACTACCTGAATACCTGATCGATCCATCTAAAAAAAACATTGTCATCCGCAAAAAAAAAACATCGTCGCTTTGGAGACGCGTCTACAGAGGGTGGGCCCACTCACCCAGTGGCATATGCTTTGTAGCAGCACAGAACATATTCCTCGCCATGGTAGATGTGTGCTTATTACCGCTTTCCCGCACTTTCCTGAGTTTATTTTAGAATTTAACAGATTTAACTTTCAGAGGTAAACAACGTGCCCGTCGACAAGGAGATGCATGTGATGACTTCATTATTCTCAAGATCTATTGATGCAGTCTTATGTTGGTGTTCATAGGGGTAGAATGTGCGTGTGCGCGTTCTCAATTGCAGGCTTTCGGGCCTAACCGTACACTGTGTGCCTGTGGGCCTACTGGGCCACCTGCGGGCCTGAATCCTGGCCCATGGTTGGGTTTCTAGTCGTATTCAGGCCGTGGTGGCCCAGTAGATGGCACTTTTTTTTTCTTTGTTGCTATATTTATTTTATTTTGTTTTTACTTACAACAAAATACTTATTGTTGCTATTTTTATTTATTTTATTAAATTTTATTTTTTAATTCTTTTTGCTTTTAGGTCACAAAAATTATAAACTTTCTGTTAGTGCCATTAGTTTTCAAATTTGAATTCTTTGATTTTGTTATTACTGTGTTTTATGATTCTATTCAAAAACAGATTTTGTTATTTTAGTTTCTAACAAAAAATCTTTATGATAATGCTTTTTGCTATTAAAATGTCTAACAAAAACATTCTTTATGAAAATTCTTTTTGCTATTAAAGGGCCCATCAAACTCTACCCCCCCCCCCCGGACCGCCTTTTCAGTTTTAGAAAAAAAAGAAAATGATGGAAATGTCAAAAAAATAAAATAAAATAAGTTTCCCATGTGATATCTGGTCTAGTTGTTGGGAAAATTAACAAATATGAATTTCGACTTTATTTGCAAAATCTCTCTGGAATTTCTTAAAATGGGCATAACTTTTGCATACGAACTCGGATGAAAAAGTTTTTTATATGAAAAATCATCTACTCGAAAAGTTACATCCGAATTTAATCGGGGGAACCCCGTTAAACATTTTCAAAATCCTCAAAAACCTAATAGATAAAAAGATACGGGGCTTTTAAGATCTGGAGAGGCAAAAAAATTCAAATTGTGGTCAAACTGTGGTCAAACAATGGTCAAACTAATTATTCTAGAATATTAGTGTTACTAAATAATTATTTCAGTTTTTTGAATTTTGGTCAAATCTGGCCAAACAGTGGTCAAACAGTGGTCAAATAGTGGTCAAACAATGGTCAAACTAATTATTCCAGAAATATTAGTGTTACTAAATAATTATTATTTTTTAAAACAATAGTTTCAAACTCAAACAGTGAAATGTGTCACTTCATGCTCAAGCTAAATTCCTGAGGGTTAATAGAATTGACATCTTACTATTGTCAGGAAAACAACAAGTGCAGACTTGGAAACGAGGGAGAATAGAACCCGGAAGTTAAGCGTGCTTAGACTGGAGTAGTGAGAGGATGGGTGACCGTCCGGGAAGTTAGATGATTTGGAATGATGAGGGGTGATTAGAGATTAGAGGATAAATTGAGCAGTGATGAGGGGTGGTGATTAGAGATTAGAGGTTAAAATAATTCAGAAATTTGAAAATCAAAAAAAAAATAAAAAATTCGCAAAAAAAATTTCAAAAAAAAAAATCATAAAATTTCCTTTAGTCCCGGTTGGTAACACCAACCGGGACTACAGGTGGAGCTCCAGGCTGCGTCCACGTGGACGGCCTTTAGTCCCGGTTCGTGTAAGAACCGGGACTAAAGGGGGGAGGCATTAGTAACGACCCTTTAGTCCTGGTTCAAAAACCGGGACTAAAGGCCCTTACCAACCGGGACAAAAGCCCCCTTTTCTACTAGTGTATGGCAGCGGTAATATCCGGTGGATGTGGATTATCCGGTGTTTTTTTGCGGATTATCCAAGGTAATCAAATAGATCCAATAAATTAGCCAAATCGACAAGCCCAAATATCCAATTAGCCCACTAACTACAATCATCGCATATAAATTGTTGCTGTATTGGTGAGAGTTATGACTTTAAATGCTTGTTCACTCTCTAGTATTATGCGGCTGAATATAAATTTGTGTTTATTTTGTTTGCACAGTAGAATTAAAATCATGTCTCATTGCACGTATGAATCGATATATTTTTGTCCGTTTCCGATCTGAGTCCGCTCTGATCCTGCTCTGAATCCGTAATCTGATAAAATCTGCATTTGATCCACATCCAGTTATTATCTGCTTCGCTTCAAATCTGACAAAAAAATATGGTCAAGGATATGGGGAAAGCAATGTCCGATCCGATCCGATCCTTTACATCCTTATTCCCTCGTTATCCAAGCATGGATATATAAGAGGATACTACACTTGGTAAATGATTATATGTGGTCATATGTATCTTTTCAAACATTTTATAAAAGATACAAGTGGAGAATTATGCTCTGAAATAATAGCACAACTTTGCGTTAACTATATTATTGAACTGGCCCCGAGTTCAAGCGGAACAAATATTGTGATAGAAATGCATGCTGCCTAGATATGGAGGCGGGCAAGCCATTTGGGAGATACGGCATGGCATTACAGTCTACTCATACTTTCTTGTTGAATTGTTTGGGTCTTTACCTAAAGATCTCTTGGCAGTTCAATTCGAAACTCAAGTAATTTGAGGAAAAGAATGTAAACCTCAATTCCCACCATCTCCCTACTCACAACTTTTATAGATAACTGAAATATATATTAAAAAGCCTATAAACAAGATGGATTTGAAATTTTTCCACCGGAAGGGTTGTGGTTTATGCGTAAGCACTAACACTAGCTTGCAAGAGAAGTAAAACAGCAAGATTGAAAAAGTATGGCACTTGGAAGGGCACTAGATTTGATGCCACTTGTCAATAGGTACAAAGGCTTGACTTGGTGCCCCTGGGTAGCAACGTGGTCAGCAAGCTTTTGCATCACTCGAAAAGCACTTCTTTTCAAAGTTGTTGGTGCATAGTGGCGAAAAGCTATTGTGTTTTTATATCGGATCTATGCTTGCTAGGTGGCATGGGGTGACGTGGTATAATTTTTGACGGAGACATCTTCAATTCGCGTAAAATATGTGTCTTATTGTATTGGATTAGACAGTGAGACTCTGCAAGTATTCATAGTTCACAAGCTAAGCTTAGTATAGATGGATAGATTTTTTATGATGTAATCTATTCATCTGGGTTTAAGTCTTAGACTTGATATGAATGCTCGTATATTTGTTGAATTTGTTTCAGACTTTTCAGCACTATTTTTTCAGTGATATGATGCATCCGTCGACTGCGACATGGCCTATGGTGACTTCGTCAATCTCAACGCATGTGAGCTCGATCTCTCAAAGGTATTCACAATTCTTCTTTTGCTTGTGGTGCGGTAAATACCTCAAGAGACCTAAAATTAACAAAAACAAAGCAAATGATTGGACGAAATGAAATATGTGTGGTCTCTTGTCAACGTTTTTTTAAGGACCTCTCATCAACGTCGTACCAAATGTTTGAGTCGGAGAACATGAGATCGTTGTATCATCAATAGGCCCATTTCTCATGATCTCATAGATATTTGCTGATAGAACTTGAGCGTACGCTATGCCACTTGATTGCATTATGGAGGATCTTGTCATTAACTTTGATTGGGATGCCGCTAAAAAGGCGAGTAGGTGCATGCCCAAATAATGGAGGCAAGTGACAGCAAGATTCTTACGCCGACCAACGGAGTTAAAAATAAAAATAGGCCCGGGAGGTGGCCACGTCAGACCCAGCTGCTCCACGTAAGCACCCCGCGTGGCAGACCTCCGCCACGGCTGCATGGACCACCCGCGCCGATCGATGCACCGAATTCCCCCGGATGCTGCCAGCGTGGCACCTGCGGGCGCCGGCCCAGCAATACTTATCAACAAACAAACGGCCCACGTCCCGCCACGTCACCCCGTCGATGCGTTCTTATCCCCACGATCCGTCCGACGGGCCCTGCCATTCTCCACCCCCCCTCGTCAAAGTCTCAAACCCCCTCGCCTCCCACCTCACTCGCCACTAGCGGAGGCCTCCCCCCTCCTCCCGCCGGTTCCTACAAATTCTCGCCGCCCCGCCGGTTCCACCTGCGATTGACGCGCTTCCACTCCTGTTCTTGGAGCCGCTGATTCGGAGCCTTCCGGGTCTGGTTGGTGCTGGGTTTTTTGATCGGCTTTTGAGTTGACCGGAGAAGGGAGGAGCTGCTGCTCTGTTTCTTGGCTAACTTCGGTGGGCGGCGATGCCGGACTCCGACAACGACTCCGGCGGGCCGAGCAACGCGGACTTCTCGTCGCCCAAGGAGCAGGACAGGTTCCTGCCGATCGCCAACGTGAGCCGGATCATGAAGAAGGCGCTGCCGGCCAACGCCAAGATCTCCAAGGACGCCAAGGAGACGGTGCAGGAGTGCGTGTCCGAGTTCATCTCCTTCATCACCGGCGAGGCCTCCGACAAGTGCCAGCGCGAGAAGCGCAAGACCATCAACGGCGACGACCTGCTGTGGGCCATGACCACGCTCGGCTTCGAGGACTACATGGAGCCGCTCAAGCTCTACCTGCACAAGTTCCGCGAGCTCGAGGGCGAGAAGGCCGTCGGCGCCGGCGGCGTTGGCGCGTTACCCTCCCCCGGCGGCTCCAGCTCGCAGCAGAGGGAGTCGACGCCAAGGAACAATGGCGGAGGCGGTGAGGCCGGCGGCTACGGCGGCATGTACGGTGGCGCCGGGGCAGGAGGCAGCGGCGGCGGCATGTTCATGATGATGGGGCAGCCCATGTACGGGTCCCCGCCGGCGGCAGGGTACCAACATCCGCAGCATCACCACCAGATGATGACGGGAGGGCAAGGCGGGTACGGCTACGGCGACGCCGGCGCCGGCGGCGGGTCTTCGTCGTCCTCAGGGTTCGGCAGGCAAGACAGGGCATGACCGTCCCAGCTTGCACGAGCTTGTTCGTTGGCGTATCTGTTTTACTGGTAACCGGAGTTGCCAACGGCCAGCCGCCAGGCCAGTTAATCTCTACAGTACCTTTTTTGTGTTCTAAATGCGGTTTAAGTCGGTCAATTTTATTCCAAATTAGCAGCACCAGCGCGACTAGTTGCATTTAGCCCGCTACTGTAAATGGGCTACTGACAAGGTGCATTTACATACAAAAATTAATGGCAAGTGCATTTTGACAGTGTACTGACGAGCGAGCATGTTCTGTGGTCACCTGAATGTGCATACTCTGGCTGGGTCTGGTTGTGGTACTGCCTGATTGGTACTTTTCCGTGGAGATAATTTGGAATATCGGGTGTCGGTCGTGTGATCTCAGGTGTCGGCATGGGTAATCCTTTGATGAGGAAACTTATTCCGACTACCGAGTCTTCTGAGTGCTAGTGTACTGCTAAGATATCAGAGTGGTTAGTACGTACTTCCTCTGTTCCTAAATATAAGTCTTTATAGAGATTCTACTATGAACCACATACGGATGTATATAGATGCATTTTAGAGTCTAGATTCACTCATTTTGCTCCGTATGCAGTTCATAGTGAAATCTCTACAAAGACTTATACTCCTCCGTCCCAAAATAAGTGTCTCAAGCTTAGTACTCCTTCCGTTCGGAATTATTTGTCTCGAAAATGGATGTATCTAGAACTAAAATATGTCTAGATACATTCATTTCTGCGACAAGTATGTCTAGATACATCCATTTTCGAGACAAGTAATTCCGAGTGGAGGGAGTATAATTTTGTATTAAAGTTAGTACAAAGTTGAGATACTTATTTTGGACAGAGGGAGTAGTGGGGAACGGACGGAGT
Source organism: Triticum aestivum (assembly GCF_018294505.1). Classification (NCBI taxonomy): domain Eukaryota; kingdom Viridiplantae; phylum Streptophyta; class Magnoliopsida; order Poales; family Poaceae; genus Triticum; species Triticum aestivum. The sequence continues at coordinate 127,657,697 of NC_057799.1, forward strand.
ACGTATTAGGAAATGAAACAGTGAAGGAAACTGAAGAAACAGCAACATTCTTCAGTTAAGTGATCGAAACACAGGACTAAATCTGAATCCTTCGTTTCCGAGGCCTCCAACCTCCAAGGTTGACACGTGGATAGAAAGCCGCGCATAAACAAGGCCATTAAACAAATATCGTGAGATGGCACGTCATCAACGTGCAGCTAAACGACAAGCACAAACTGCTGATCTGTGATGAGTTACCAACCCACCCTGAATTTATTTAATTTATTTATACTAAGAGGCCAGACAGTGTAAAGTTTATGCAGGCTGACCAGGCTCTAAAACGTCATTGTTTATCCGGATGAGTGAGCAGTTAGTTGCACTTAGCTTTCAGTCACAGAGCCACAGGCGGCAAGAAAGGGCGAAATTAATAAAGGAGAAAAGGCAAGGAAGATAAGGATGGATGGATGGACGGATGGATGGCACTGGGTTTTACTGCCCTGAGGTGGAAGTTTCCACTGGCCTTTTGGGAGCAGCGGCGAGTGAGGCTGGATTCCATTGGCCAGCGAAAGATCTCGCTGCTAATTGGACGACAGGTACGTGCAGCATTGGCACCATCTGCGGCAGCAGCTTCTTCTTCTTCTCCGTCTGTGCAGAGAGGTCCGGGCCACCTCGATTTTGCCCTTTGCATGGGGAGAAGAAGCGTGCTGAAAGGCTGGTTTGGTTTGACATTTCTCATTATTGAGGTCGCTGTCCCTCCCTCGCTCACTCACTCGCTCTTGGCGAGGAGACACATGCTGCTGGGGAGATCGAAGGTGAGATATTCTTGGCCAGCCGTGTGGTAAAAGCGAGAAAAGGGAGAATCGCTTGGTGCAAAGGGGGGCGAGGTATACATGGGGTTGGAAAAGTATGCCGTGCGCGCGCTTTGGCATCAGAACATGCCATTTTTTTTATGAGAGGATATGTGCAGAATTTTAGGCGTGGAACTTTCAGACAGCGATGCAAATTTGGTACTGTGTGTGCAACAGTCTTGACAGATGTTGCTTCTGCTACCCTCCCACGTCAGTGAAGACAATACTTACAATTGACACTTACACTGATGAATCTTCACAGTTTAAACTCGAAGGGTTGGACGCGCTTTGCACGCCATTTGTTATTGAATTTTCATAAAAAAATTACTCACTCTGTTTTAAAATATAATGTGTATTTGTTTTTTGAAAAGCCAAATCTCTTTAAGGCTGACCAAATTTGTAGAGAAATATATCAATATTCATAATGCCAAATCGGTATCATTAGATTCATCATGAAGTGGATTTTCATATATTATTTATTTGGTATGTGGATGTCGATATTTTTGGCTCTGAAATTATTCTTTATTTTTTCAAAATTAATACACCTTATATTTTGGTACTCAGGGAATATTTGGCTGGGTGAGTGGGGGAGATGATGGAGTGTTTTTTTTATTTATAGTGTGGTGTTTTGGTAGGCCTTTCGCAGTGTGATTCTTGCTATGTTATCTCCTCCTCAAGGTCCTCCCGGGAGTCTTCCAATCTCCTTTTCCCCATCACTGGTCCGCCGAAGTATGAGAGCTGCCGGGATCGGTGTGCCTGCCATGGGAAGGAGACAATGAGGGTGGTCGAGGTCCGCCTCGCTGCCGGAATGGCGGCGGCGAAGGTGGCTGATGCAGTAGCATGGGCTGCCGCGGAGGAGGAAGCCATTTGCGCCCCATTGTAAAGAAGCGTCAACGGAGGAACGCATGCGTCCTCGCCCGAGAGCAGAATCGGGCGGTCCGTGCGATGGCCAGACTGGCCCCCAAGGAGAAGAAGAAGGACAAGACGGCTCGGACTGCTCCGACGATGAGCAGATTCGGCTGGATTCATACACATCCTCGACCGCTACTTCCCCGAGAAGGATGGCAAGTGCACCGGGAAAGGCAAGGGCAGCTGTGGATGATCTTTTTCATTCTTAGCATGTAGGTAGAACATGTCAAATTTTGGTAGGCCGATGGCATGTCCTGATGAAGTTGTCGGACGAGGTGTAATGCATCATTTATGTAGTTGCATGAGTTTATATAGATCTGAGGTATGCTAATCTGTCCGATTGTGGAATGAATTATTTGAGGCGTGACTGGTCACTATCCACTGACGCGTCAGGGCGTGTCCGCTGGCGTTTGAGGGATCGGATTTACCAAGTCTGGCCCTCCGGCAGCGGCGTTGCGGGGAGCGGTGGGGGCAGAGGGGGCCTTGGGCGGCGGCGCGGTTTTCCCTCATGTCGCCAGACGCGGGGGACGGGACCAATGGAGTATGCTAATCGAGGTGTCCGAATGAGGAATGGATTATTTGAGGCGTGACCGGTCACTGTCCGCGGACGCGTCCGGACATTCCGCTGGCGTTTGAGGGGGCGGGTTTACCAAGTCTGGTTGTAGATGCTCTTAGGTTTTTAGTTAGACCCATTGTATCAGTTTGGTCGTTGCGGTTTATAAGGGTGTTGTAATTCATGGCCGATTGATGCTTTCGTTAATTCAAAACCGGCTCATCCAGAGCCTTTTATGTAAAAAGGAAGATGTTGAGAGCACAACTCCACATCGGTTCATCCCCCACTATCGGCCACTCGCTCACATGTACGCACGTGTGAGTGTGTTTATTATTATCCCCATTAGTATCAGTCAGTTGCAGGTATGTGCCGCATTTGCATAGACAACATATACTCCTAGGTTGATGGTCTGAGTATGTTTAAAGGATTCCTGTTGTACGTAATTGGGAAGGCAGTTGACCGCCTTTCTCTACCTAAACGAGAGTCGCTCGGGCTGACCCGCCACACAGCCGAAACACGAGTACTCGACTACTCGAGTACCTGTGGAAGTTCCAGCGGTCAACGCCACCGAAGCCAAAACAGCCAAAAGATCTCGTTCGTATCGTGCGTGCACAGAATACACACACCGTAGTGGCTACGCGGCTGCAGCCACCACGGCACGATGCGTGGCAGCTGGCTGGGAGAGTATGATAAGTCCATGCCGCCACCCGGTCAACCCCATTCGCCTGCATGCACCACTCGCGGAAAGAACTGGAGCCGCGCCGCGTTGTGCTACTGCGTACGATGAACCGCCTGGCCAGTGGACGAGCCGCGCCGTGCTCCCCCGCCGGAAGCCACCTAGCTAGGGGGAGAAAAGCCATCGTCGTCAACGATGGTGCGCGTGGATATTTTGGAGGCTGAGCGGGCGGCGGCACGGATGGTCGTGGGGAGGGGGCGGGATGTCAACGCCTCGACTGGAGGGCAATGGAGTGGGTCTGTGGGTGGATGCGGTGCGAGATATTTTTCGAACCATGCTATACGTACGACAATTCATGTATGAATTATATCCGATGAAGCAGATCAACCCGTATATCAGTTGGACTCTAAGTCTAGCCATGGCTGGATGTTGCATCGTACCAAATCGGACAAGTCATGTTCGTACATGTAGTAGTTTTGTCGTTCGGCTCTCGCGCGCGCCGGTCGGCAGCCGGGTCGATCGGGCGGTGGACGCTCTCGCGGCGGCGTGGGCGCGTCGTGTGTGACCCACCGGTGCGGCGGTTTGTGATCCTGGGAGCCCCGGACGGCGCAGCGTGCGTGGGGAGCGGCCGTCCTGCTCTGTCGTTTTACGATGCCATACTTTCGGGTTAACCACCACGAACACTGTCTATTCATCCAAAAAAAAACCGATGTCTAGCATTCAGATATTAACTACTCTTGATTTTTTTAGAAAAGAGGCGCTTGTCCGACTTTAATGATCTGAAGCCCTTAAGTTATGCAAACGGGCATGTACTTCTTCAGTTGTTGCTTTATATATAAAGCGGGGCGAAAGCCTGTTTTGAAAAAAAAAAGTTATACAAACACTAGTTTACAGCTACCATCAAAAAACGAAATGAAAAAATGCAGGCTTTAATGAACCGAAGCCCTTGAGCTTTACAAACACTAGTTCATGGAGCTGCTGGTTCCTAAATGCCTTGAAATCCCATGTCCGCGTGAATCAGAGAGGACGTATAATCAGATCTCAATTCTGTGAATAAAAGGTGCCCATGCAACGAATTTCTGAATTGGTAAACCTTCCCGCAAAAAAAAAAAAAGGAGAAGGCCTAGAAACATTGTTAGTTAATGCATCACCAACACGCAGTTTGTACCTTGCTCGCACGTCAGCTTCGATCAGAAGCTTCTTTCACTTCAAAATACGATCTATCGTGTTCAATCACACCCTGCACACGCAAAGCATCTCAGAGCAGGAAAGCTTTATGTTGAAATAAATGCAGCACGATAGAGGGTGATTGGGTAAATGTAGCAAGCACAAATCATTAAACCTTTAGGATCAAAATCGCCGCCTCCTTGTCCAAAACCTCATTATATTCGCTACATGTCAATGACTGAAAAGAAAAAGAAGAAACATATTATCAGCTCTAAGATGCTAACGTCGTTTTTGTCTCAATGGCGAGCTCAGTACAGCATTCAAACTTACTTGGATACAATTCGGACAGCCAGAAGCACTAGCGCAACTGCATGCCGAAACAAGCTCTAAAGCAGCAAGCAGAAGTTCCCCAAAGAGTTTTTTAACCTACATGATTGAACAGACAAACTGCGGTTTACACCAAGATCATTCACATAGCCTAAATAGCCGACTATCTGCAATTACCTGCGTTGCCAGGCCGATACCACCTGGGTGTTTATCGTATAAAAGAATTCTTTCAGGCATACCACGGGTTTCGTGAGGATTTACGCACTCAGTTCCTAGGTCAGAAGCACCACACATCATATGCCTGCGCAAATCGCACAAGCAACCCCAGTTAAAAGAGCTAAATTACTAAAGGTAAATGATGCAATAAAATTACGACAGAATTCAATGCAACAATAGCATTAACAGTTAAACAAGTGGTTGGCAAATTATAATGAAATGAAAGTTGCAGTATTCTTCTTTAAGACCAGTGCCAAATAATTGTGCTTCAAATTTTACTGGTGTCTACCACAAACCATTATAACAGCAGTAAATGAGAACTTACAGAGGCAATATATTCAAGAGTGTGTGTGAAGCAGCATGTGAACCACCTCGAAACTCTAGTTTCCTTTCCTCCACAGCTAGTTTTGCTGACCGCGGAATCCGTATCCAAACAGCCTATTGTGGGATCATACAAAAAATACACGTGTAAAAATCATGAGAAATGCATCATAATGTTGCTAAGATTTATAATTGAGTCACAAACCTCAGAATCATAGGAGTATGGAGGTAGTCTAAGTTCAACTGTGTCTAATATTTTACTGCTCGATTTGCATATCCGATGAAAGCCAAACCATTTGGTTGACACCTTGCAACTATTTGCTTGCGCAGTTGTCTTCAAATGGTTGGTTTTGCATGCCGGAAGATAAGCCTTCAAGATTTTTTACAAGAGACAATTAACCATTGAGAACAAAATATCTGTATACTAACAAATCACAATGATTTCACTTAAAGGGAAGCTCGGGACTTAATGACATTAACTTTTTAGATGAAAAAAAGGTATTGAAAAGAATCAAAACCATGATCAAGCATCTCAGACGGAACACTTATCCTATTCCATGTTATACATCAAGCAATTATGGGGTTCTCCGAAAAAGGAAAAGGAAAAAACGAGGACAAGACATGGAACTCTGGGTTCAAATAAATCAATGAATAGTATAAGGTGATGTCATTGACATCTAACGCAAAATGAGATGGTAAATACTCCTTGGAATTAGTGAATTAGCTAGGGTCTAGAAAATCTAGATAAAAGAGATATAAACTATGTATTGCTCAACAATATTATAGCGGATATGACTTCATAATAGCAGAATGTATAAGATCATCCCGCAATTTTTTTTTAAAAAATGTATAAGATCAAATGATGTAATGCTTTCAAGAACATACAAAATCTCCTCCAAGGACATTGATGTCAGTGTAGTCTCGTGTCTTTGTGTAATACTTAACATCAACTTTCCGGCAGAAAGCTGTCCTTGATGACAAATCAAACTCCTCAACTAAGTAATTAACACCCTGATGCATGTAAATAGCACCCTCATACACCTGAAATTGATAAAAGGGCACTGGAGATAATAAGCAAAGAACGGCAGAACTCAGAACGGCAGATCCACAGTTCTCATCAATGGCTAAGTATAGATTGCATACATGAATTATTTAAAAAAATAAGTTATGGTGCATTGACTGTAAATTCATGAATTTATCTACCTGCTTTGCCGACAGTGAGGAATATTTAAAGAGCCATAAAAGTATAACAGTGGTCATGTACTTCTGGAACAGTTAAAACATATTACCTGGAAAAATGCCTTACTTTCCTCAATTTCCTCAAGTAATCTGTTATTTAACTTATCTATCACTTTGTACTTGTCATGCTCAATTGCTCGTATGCTAACTGTCTGTGAAGGATTTTTCTGCAGAAATCCAAATACTACTGAGCACTGACGTAATAAGAGAAGGAATTATTTTATATAACTGAGAATGAACAAGGAACGAACCTCTGGTCCAATATAATTCCACATAGTTGAAGAAAAAGGTCCAGACGGGTTGTTGACCAGAAAACCTTTGTCCTTTAGAGTCGTCACTATACTATCCAAAGTAGAACCAAAATGATTCTCATCATATTGCAGGCATATTGGATGTTCATAAGCAGCACAGGCAATGTGCTGTCCTAAAACCTGCAACAAATTTCATATCCCGAGAAACCAAGCGAAGAGTTAGGTACTCGTGTGTTTAAATATAACAACATAGTCAGTTCAATAAGCACAGATCTACGCACCTTTGGGTTATGTGAATCAACTTGGCAATGCTCAATTGGCTTGCCAAATAGTTTATCTGGGGATTTCATGAAATACTGATCTAAAGGACCCTCAAAGGCAACATAAATGGCTAATGATTGTTTTGCTCTCCTTCCAGATCTTCCGGCTTGCTGCCATAAACTACAATTAAAATTCTGTATCTTAGTGGGCTTCACAAAGAAACTTAAGACTCTACTCGACTGATCTCTTTCACCTACCTCGCAACACTCCCAGGAAATCCAAGATGCAATGTTGCATCAATATGTCCAACATCAATTCCCAGCTCAAGAGCATTTGTGGCAGCAACGCCACAAAGTTTTCCCTCAAAGAGGTCAGCCTCGATTTTTCTTCTGTCCTGCAATAATTTGTTTTCGACTCTCACATGTAAGAGAAAAAAAAAACTGAGCAATCAAAGGGCGAGGGAAGGGACACCTGAATTCATTACTTCAAATTTAAGAGTTTTACAAGACTACAATTAACGCGACGATAGATAGTCAAGGGGCTGCTATCTTATGGTCCAGATTCCTGAGCCAAACAGACTGCACAGTTAGATCAACATCATCAATCTCTTGGCTTCGGAATTTTTTTGCATTACGAGTGCCCCAGGTTTTCCAAAGAAATGATTAGGAGGACCGAAGGACAGATCGCGTCACTGATGACCTGAGACATAGCTGTGTCCCAGGTCGGGCTGAAGTGAGAGGACAATGTAACAATATCGAGCCGTTGCCACAACCAATGCATGAGGACATGAGAAGAATAGGTGATGGTGATCTATATCTTCTACGGTAGACGAGCAGGGGGGGGGGGGGGGGGGGATGAGGTGTCATCTTGCATAGTCTTGTGTGGCAAGTAAGCATATAGTCAGTATGACAAAGACGACAGACTCGATCGATGTGCGTGATCACGGTGACTGCAAGTGGTGGACATGCTCGAGGGGATCTCCAGACTCCAGCACTGACAACGAACATGCGAGTGATCATCGCGACGATGAGGTCAAGGGGAAAACAAACTAAGACAAGGACGAGCGGCACCAGAAGCATCGTAGAATTCATATAATAATGTTTCCTAACAAATTATACACTTTGATAAAAGATAAAAAAATAAAAGTTTTCTTCTCTTCTGTGCCTGGTTGGCTGCTGTTAGAGTACGTAATGGGCCTAATGGGCCTGGGCTGGCGGTAGAGCCCGTTAGTCTTAGGGTTAATTAGAGATAAGGGTCGCTTGCTTAGGGGTCAAGTAAACCTCTCTATATAAGGGAAGGAGATGTATCAATCTAATCAAGCAAGAATTAAGAAGGAAATCCCTTCCATCTTGACCGGCCGTGGGCAAAAGGCCCCCGGCCGGCCCTCTCGCGCCCTCCTTCTAGCAGCGCCATAACAGCTGCTTCTATTAAAACATAAACAAGGGCTTCATTCTCTCATGAACAAACATAGTTGCTACAACATCAAATTAAGGTGTATGTGATGCAACTGCTGGTAACACTTGTATCGCGAGGATACCTTTACCTATGCATTAGAGATTAATACATGTTGCAAATCACAAATGAGATTCAAGACAACCTTCATGCTAAACCCTAGATCAGAATTAAAGAATCATAAGTAGGATGTCAGAATATATTAGGAAAATGGCAAAAAATAACAACCTCTGCAATGTAGCCAGCACGATATACACAGATAGAATCTACCAATTCTTTTCCAGTCACCTCAAGAATTTCACGCCTACAATAACAGATAGATCATCTAAAGAACTAAGAACTACACATAGAAAAAAGTTTAACAAAGAAGTGAGAAAATGAAAAGTAAAAAAGAGGTACGAAAATGTGCTCTTACGTGTAAGACAGAACGAGCTCACATAGCTTCCTCGTTTTACAGAATGCAATGCAGCGGAGCCCATGTTGAACCATCTCAGAGAACAGATAAGAAACCTCTACTATTGGGCTGACAAATAAAAATATGATATATCAGTTTTTTTTCAGAAAAAGAAGTTATCAGAAAATAATTGCAGGGTATATGAACAAATAAAAACTGGCACGCAGTATGAAAATGAATACATTCGAGATTGAATAAATTATGCATCCTAAATGATGGCTCAAGCTTTTCCACTTGATATCTTCTGTATCTTAAGCTCATACGTCGCACATTTTTATGTAGAGTAATCACAGCACCATACTAAAGTCAAAGATGCCTTTGAAGCAATAGCAGCATAGCATACTGACTTGAGAATGATGGTGTCACAATTAGGAGTGCATCACTTGACAAAGGTTTCAACCACAAGTAATATGGTGTGTTAAAGTAAAACTACATTTGAACTCTTGAGCCATCCTGTTAGGAGTTGACCCAGCAATACAACTGTTATTATTAGCATTGATTTCTTCAAAGGATGGCTGCTTCCAAGCCCATCTCCTGGTTTTCATCACTCGATCACTTCCTTTTCCACTAAGTGATTGCTTAGGGACCTTAGCATTTTGAAACAAGTGAAAAATGACACTGGGGAAATTGCAATGTCATGCTAGACACCAAAGAATGATGATATATGGGTCATTACAAATTAAATATCATGCCTGATGGACAAAAAGACAAGCAGTTATCAAAGTTGAAATGTAGAACTACAATGAACAAAAACTAACAATAGCAATAATTAGAAAAAGGGTGTGAATACCTTGAGCGTCTAGTAACTGAACTACCTTGTGAGCCTCCCTCTTTTTTCATATGTAATGGGGGATTCCACAAGAGAAAATATTTAGAACCACACGGACTTCCATCATTCTGAATCAACCCGACATTATCCAATTTGGCCAGCTCCTGAGATAGAAACAGAATGCTTGAAGACAAATGTATGCAATTCCCAAAAGAGTCCATATAAATAAGTCTGCGGAGATAGTAAATTAAGATGGCCATCCCAAAATAATATTATCTAACACGGTAAGGTCTTGCTCAATCATCAATGTGTTCCTACGTAATAAAAGGTTGACCAAAAGTGATATGTTTTGAAAAAACTACTGCAAGGAGGAGCAAGTTTTACACACAGTAAAATTGTTAGAGGGAGCTGGTTTATTTTCTTTTAGTTACAACCATATATTTTCAAAACTATAGTGAGGAGAAGATATAACCTACCATAACATGCTCACGTGGGTTTGCTGAGGTAGCTGTACAAAACGTGAATGTAGGATGACAGCCATAAACTGCATATAAGACCAAGATGCTTAGGAATTGTATCAGTAATACCTAACTAAAGTATATCTACTAAGTTATATCTCACAATCTGATAAAATTAAGTGCCCCCTCTGATCCAAATTAAATGCCGCAGCTTTAGTACAACTTTGTACTAAAGTTGTACTAAGGCTGCGACAATTAATATGGATCTGAGGGAGTACAAAATTTTGAGAAGCTAATTGGCATTTCAGAGTTCTCTTGTAGCAAGATCAATGGAGCCTTTTGAGTGGACTAACAACAATTGAATGGTTCAACAAAGTATACATACTATTTGAACAAATACGCTTCAATCTTCTAAGTATAAGTGCAGTATGGCAGCCAAATACTCCTTTATATGAATGAGCTTCATCAATGACAATATACCTGAGTAGATTATGGCAGAAACACGTTATCAAATGAACAATAAATGATATGTTTACTAAATAAGAAAGTATAAATGGAAAGAAATATGATACCACACGATGAAATAACATTGTTAACAAAATAAAATAAGGAAACTCTCCTGTACTTCCACCTGACATTTGATATCAGGAATCAGTTCTTTTTTAGACAAGAGGTATATTACCCCCCTGCTTTATATTAAAACACCGAAAATGTAACCACAGTTCATTCAGGAACTGACACTCGATATTAAAATTATTGACAAAACTAAGTAAATCATTTAGTTCCACCTGAGATTTGACAAAATCCTTTGGAATTGACTGTGACATGGCAAGACTGACACGTGCAGCATATCTGGGTTGGTAATTAGCTGAGAGTGAGGAGAGTAAGTGATTAGACACACCAAAATAAATAAAAGTTAAGCATAACTCTATAGACCCAGGAGCATATATTTACCAGTCGTGCATTATCCCTGATCCAGAGACGATCTTCTCTAGGGGTATCTCCATCATAGATGCTAACATTAATATCAGTGTGAAATGCTTTCTTCATCTCCACTATGGTCCTCAACTGATCTTGAGCTAAAGCCTGCAATACAACAGCCAAGTGAGTTTCTCACAAGATTTCACATAACCATGCCTACAACATAGTGAGTTCTGCCTAGACCTTCGTCGGAAATATATATAAAGCACACGACATCAAGTCTTGAGAGAGAGATTCAAGAACAGGAATATTGTAGCACAAAGACTTTCCACTTGATGTTGAAGTTGCAACTACAACATGCTTCCCAGAAATGGAAGACTGTATAGCTTCAGACTGCACTTGAGTTCAAGTCAACATAAGAAATTAGCCTCAGCAACAAAATATAGGAAAATATGGTAGATGACATACCCCATTATACCTGATGGCTATACAATCTAGATATTCCAATACTTTCTAGTGCTTTCCTCATAACTTCTGAAAGATCACGAGGAAGTTCTGAATATGATGCACGTCTACATGGAATCTCTTCAATATGTACAATCTGAAACAAATAATCAACAACATAAATATTATGGTTTTATTTGATTGTTACTTCAAGAAATTCAAACAGAGTGAAAACCTGCCCCTCCTTTCCAAGGCCATTTTTCAGATGTTCAACCATTTCGGCAGGCCCTAAGGGGTGTTTATCCTGCAATCCAAATGCATTGTCAACATACTATCCTACGAACCAATGCTTAGCATATGCCTAAAGGTGCCTCTTTATGGAAACTACGCCAGGCTGCAGTTTGGATTTATGCTACCTGGGGTGAAAGCTAAGCTAAAATTGACAAGGCAAAACAGAAAACTGTATCGATGGAAAGGAAACCTACATGGCATGATGATGCAGCAGATCTGACAAAACCACTCTTCTTATTCATGCTAGGCTGCTTCGATGCACCGTCCACTCCAGGTGTATCACTGGAACCATTTCCATTTTCCTTGCATAGTTTTCTCCTTTTCCTTGAACATCCAGTTGACGGGCTTTTACCTGCCGACCCATCCTCTGCATAGCTCCCAGAACAGGGGGTGCTAGAGGAATACAGATCTTTCAATGCATCATCAGCGTTTGTGCTATTGGGTATTGATGAGAGGTCATTCATAATGTCTTGCCAGGCTGAATTAGCCCCAGTCGCCACTTCCTGTGATATTGGTGGATTTGCACTCTGCTCTTCGGCTGGCATGGCCACCGGAGAAGGCTGCGCTGACTTCCTTGTAAAGGGAACGAGAACAATGAATTCGCCTTTGACGATCGCAAGGCTGCCAATCTCGGCCTCCAATCGCAGTTTAGCACCCTTCATCATGAGAAACCATGCCGTCATCAGAAAAAGCGACAAATGCAGCAATGCCACGGAGCGTGACAAAACCATACCAGAACGGTCAGAGAGGCGGGGGAGGGTGGAGTGGATGGTGCACCTTGAGGAAGAGATGGAAGCTGTTTGAGATCTGCGCGGGAGGGAAGGAGCCCCGGAGCGCGGCCTTGAGGTCCCGGACGGAGGCGGCGGCGGCGAGCGTTACGGCGGTGGACCGCCCGTCGAGGGCTCGGACCTGGAGCTCCCTCTCCTCCTGCGCCATCGGAGCGCTGCGGGAGCCGGCGGCCCGCAGAGGCTTGTGCTGGAGGGAGGAGGGGTGTGGTTTGGAGGGAGCGCCGGTATCCGGCCGGCGGGTTTTGGCGCGCGCCGCGAGGAGGACGATGGCGGCGGTTGCGCACTTGCCTGTTGCCGGTCTCCCTCTCCTAGCAGCTACAGGCCGGTGGGCGCCCCGCTTTGGGCTTCAGCTGCCGCAACGTGGGCCGAGCAGGCCCCTACGAGGCGCAATAGGCACGGGCTGTGGACTGAGGCCGGGTGCGAGGCGGCACGGGGGTGTGGAGCAGGACGAACAGTAAATCGAAATAAATGGGAAAAGGAATTTAGTATTTGAAATTTTCGTCACCAAAGATGCACAAGTTTTCTCAAAAATAAAAAGATGCACAAGTTTTCTAGGCCTATGCAAAATTTCTTGACCATTTGACAACGGAGGAGCCCTGGACAAAAACACAAAAATCGGCGTTTTAAGAAAGGTTCAAGATTTTTTACTTTGGAGCAATGATTTTTTTTTTATCCCAGGATCCTCCGAGATCAAATCGCCATGAAAACTTGAGTTTTTTGTCGCTATTTTTCTGGATTTTTTATTTTAGTGTTCACCCGAAAGCATATGAGCTCGTGATCAGCTATGGACTATGCAGCCTGGGGGCCTTTTGATTCATGGACAAAACACGTGAATAAGAAGTTTTCTTATGGTGATACTATTCATTCATTTGAATCAAAAGAATGGATCAAATAATTAGCATACAAAATTTAGTTGGAATTTCATAGAGAGAAAAAGGATTCTATAATCGACGAAATCTCTATAATCCATGAAATCTCTTTTTTTTCACATTCTATACGCAAATAACAAAGGCAAGGCCATAACTAGCATTATAAAACTTAATTTTACTACTGCATATATTTTAGTCCTAACTAGACCATGATAACGCGTGTTGCCGCGCCCGTCCATGTTTACGATAGAATGATAGAACTTCCGTAAATATATGAAGATATAGAACATGGAGTTTCACTTTGCATAAGCTAACCCGTACATAGTGGTAAGTAATCGAAGATGACTTAGATTTGTGATTGATCCTGGCCACTTTGGCTCAAAAAAAAAAAGAACAGAACAAATTCTCTTCTAGCAAAGTCCCACATCATGGTGCCCAACCATCTTGAAAAAGGCAAAGAAATGGGAAGCCTGAGTAAAAACGTACAAATGGTTGAAGCAAAAATAGATTGTACAATTACATGAGAAGATCTGGGCGGTATAAATTTCCAAGAAAATCTGAAAAAACTTAATGCATTCAGACATTGCTTAAATGAGTGATGCGGATTCGGCAAGACAACTTTTATATTTTGGTCTAACAGGTAAATATAATCTAGCTGAATCCAAAAACCAAGTATAGTGCCCCCTGAATGTACTACTCGGTGACAAAGATCAGGGGGAGATGGTCCAGTATTCCTCATCATTAACTTCACAACCTTGAACTAATATAAGCTAGGAAATTCTGAAATTCATGTGTATGATTTGCTATATGCCAAGGGGTTGTGGGCATGGTGGAAGGCAGTTTAATTAGAGAATGGATTTTCAGCTGACGAGCTCCTTGGGGGGGTGTTTGGTTCAGGGACTTTTTAGTCCCAGAGACTAGAAAAAGTCCCTAAAAAGTCCCTAGGAACCAAACGGGAGGGACTTTTTCTACAGGAACTAGAAAAAGACTCTACTAGAGAATCTTTTTTGATTAGTCCCTGGGACTAGAAAAAGTCCTAGGACTTCTGAACCAAACACCCCCTGGGTCTCGGCATCCTGGTGGTCTAATATCCTATGGATCTGTGCCAGATATCAATTTCGGTCATAATACCCAAATCAATGCCAACGGAATACATGAGAGGTGGGCCTACACAATTTAATGACGTGGTCGAGGACGGGCATAGTAATCTCTCTTCGCCTTTTCTCTTCATATTATTTTTGTGAATCAAGTATGACCGTGCGGGGAAATTTTTGTGGCTCGATGATTTGTAGACCTCTTAATCTCGAATAATCAGTGAAATATAGTTAAGTGGTGTATGTTCCTTTGTCACGCTAAAAATATATTCTTCTGATGAACAGTGTTCAATATAGTGCGAAGTAGTATAATTTTAATACTGAACTTATTTTAGTTTGCCATACTGTACAATTAGTTTGATGGCTGGTGTAAACCGATTTTGCACATCTTTGTGTTATTTGATGAAGGGGGCAAGACAATTTTGAACATCTTTGTGTACAGTACAATTAGTTTGATGGCCAGTGTAAACCGATTTTGCACATCTTTGTGTTATTTGATGAAGGGGGCTAGACAATTTTGAACATCTTTCTGTTATTTGATGAAAAACAACATTAGCATGTCATAATCATAGGCAAAGCCGAGTATTCAAAATTTGAACCTAGGGTAGGCGCTGAACATTATTGAAGAATGCAGTTGTTTGGTGAACAGAAGCACGTGGGCTAGCTGGCCGTTGTGTCAGAGTTGTGTTTTTGGAAATTAGATGACACAATACAGGAGAAATACTACCACGAAGTACACCAACTTTTTCATTAAATGCACAGCAAGCCTTCGTTAGATGCATAGCAGACGGCCCAAGATACCGAGCTATGAGGTGCTCGTCCACCAAATGTACTTTTTGGTTTAATTAGAGATATATGGGAATGAAGAGTAGGTACCAGACAGAAGCCATCGCAGATTCGATGGCTATCATTCTATCACGTTGCCATGCGATAGTTTCTGCACTTCTGCAGTGTTGTGCCACTCCCATCGGGTGCTGAGTCAACCATGCGAACAAGACACACCAGAAGGCATAAGCGACCGCTGCCGTTGCAGTTTTAGGTTTCTCGGGTATTAACAAGTCCTTACCTTTGGATGCGTACTGGATCCCGGGGCATCGGAAAACAGTTTCCGGGCTGAGCAGACCCTTCGCGTGCCAAGATGATGGCGAAGACACCGAGGCCCACGCGTAACAAAGGAGATCTGCGGGACCGTGGGGGACGAGTGGACGACGCCGACAGCGTGCGCCGCCGCCGCGGGGACGAACGTACGCGGCCGGCGTCCAGAGTCCAGACAAATGGAGAAACGAAAAGTATCAGGAGAGCCCGATTAATGACGGAGTCGCCAGCTCGGCCTGCGGAGTAGCGGCCCAGCTAAGTAGGCTGAACGTCACGAGCTGGCGATGCGTTGTAAAAAATATCCAAACACGAGCGGTGGATGACGGGAAGATCTGCAACGTTCAATAAGGAGATCCTATGGCTGACAACGTCAAATCGTTGTGGAGGCTCCTAACTAGCTGTGTTATACTGTTTAGTAATTTGGGCGTACTTTTTAGAATTCATGTGTTTTTCCTACTCCCATGAATCAAACATAAAAATATGCAAAATTTATGTGTTTTTCATTCCTCTATTGTTCACATACAAATCTATCATATTCATGTGTTTTGAAACCATGCGAGTTAAAGAGGCCCTAGGAGGGGGAGCTCCTGTTCATCACTTTTAACGCCTAGTGGGCTACTCATGTACAAAACACTTCATTCCCAACAACCTTGGATAGGCGATTCGGAGGCGACATGTTTTCCTCTGGTGAATGCTGACAACATAGCGGCTTTCGTCCCCCTCCATCTGCTGCTTCGGTGGCGGATAGAGGGTGGATCCTATTTCTCTTCCGTGTTGTTTCAGGTATAGGGTTGTTGTTTCGTTCGGTGGTGTCGGGGCAATGAGGACGGTGCCGCGTAGAATAAATTTACCTTGGTTTCTTCCTCACCACGGCGATGCTCTCCATGGCATCGACGAAGAGTCGGTCTTGTGTACTTGTCGTTCTCTCGGCACAACGAGTTTAGTCTTTTTGTTCGCGAATGGTGGTTGCTGCATGTTGTGGCAACGCCAACAACCGAGACGAATTGGTGTTCCTGGAACAGGGAGATGGCTTGTAGGCGGCGTACCTGGTTCTCTTCCCCGACCTCGCCAGTACAGTGCAGTGGATTCAAGTCCAGGCTAGCACGAGGACAATCCCCAACCGGTGTGCCACATCGATATGTGCCTCGTTGCTTGCAGTAGGCCTTTTCTTTGGCTCTAAAAGCCTCTTTGGCGGTGGTGCGACCCTGGATCTTGCAAAGATAGATGTTGGGCTTTATTCTGATGAGTGTCTTGACGACTCCGAAACTTGGCGCAATTAGAATAACTCGAAGATCGTACCCTGCTTGATAAACCACTGGACGTTGTTGCAATAAACACACCAGGTCGTCGTCTGAGAGGGTCACCTGCCGTCTAATTTCAGGCCCCGGAGCATCAATCCTGCCTACAAACAGTAATGCCCGAGAACGATGACCATAAGGCCACGTGTAAAAGGTAGGAGACAAAAGAGACAATCTCATGCCAGTCGAAGAAGTTTCACACCAGGATCAAAGCATGCCCAAAGCCACAGACGCGCATTGACCAATAGGCATCCGAGCTCCCCGACAATGCCCCCAAGAATGTGATGACACAACATGACAAGACGCTGAGCGAAAGAACATACTAGGATTTTCAGCCATGCCCAAGATAACATACTAGGGTTTTCACCCGGAGCCCTGACAACAAGTCAGAGATCCACAATATTCATCCCCACATTCCTTTTTTTCTCTCATATTCAATTTCAAAATATACCTTTTTCAATTTGCATTTCCTAACTTCCAATTTATTTGAGCTAAACTCGTATTTATAACCCTACTCGAACGTGTCGATTTGTATTTCATCATTCTCACTCTTGTACTATTCTAGTACTACAAGACTGCAACTATGCATAATCCCTTTCTTTAGGAGGAAAACAAAACTAAAGCATGATGAGGTTGGGGTCTGCTCCTTGGCGGGCACGGCAAGGTACCATTTCGCTTTCGACATTTCAAAGTCAAAATTTGATCCATCGTTAATTAATTAAGTGAACAAAAGGCACATGCGTGATGCAACGTGGCAACGTTCTACTACTATATATTCTTCCCCAAAGGAGTGGAAGTGTCAGCCTGCTCTCACTTGATTGAGCACACTACACTTTTCTGCTCGCGCGCGACGCCGCGTGCGGACAGTCAGTCTGTTTCCATCCATCTCCAATGGCCGCCATCGCCACCAAGTGGACTTCCGGCCCTGTTCCGTTCACGGACGTCGACGACGGCACGGTGCCGAAGCGGCCAGCCAAGGAGGAGTTCGGGAGCCTCGTGGCAGCGCTGCCGCGCAAGAATCAGGCCGGCCTGGAGCTGCGCCTGTACCAGGGCTTCTGGCTGCCGGACCACTGGGTGGCGGGCACCGTCGTCTTCCAGCGGCGCTTCGTCCCACGCGCCGACGACGTGATCCTCGCCAGCTACCCCAAGTGCGGCACCACGTGGCTCAAGGCGCTGGCCTTCGCCACCATGACGCGCGACGCGTACCCGGCGCCGGCGCAGCACCCGCTCCTCCGCCTCAACCCGCACGACTGCATCCCGTTCCTGGACGAGATCTTCGCGGACGGGCAGGAGGCCAAGCTGGAGAGGCTCCCGTCGCCGCGCCTCATGAACACGCACATGCCGCACACCCTGCTCCCCGAGTCGGTCACCGGCGCGGACGTCGCCGGCTGTAAGGTCGTGTACGTCTGCAGGGACCCCAAGGACATGGTCGTGTCGCTGTGGCACTTCCTCCGGCGCCGGCAGCCGGACCTCCCGTTCGCGGAGCTGTTCGAGCACGTCTGCGACGGCGCCGTGGCCGTCGGCCCGATCTGGGACCACGTGCTCAGCTACTGGCGCGCGAGCCTCGCGCGGCCTGACAGGGTGCTCTTCCTCAGGTACGAAGACCTGCTGCTGGACACGGGCAAGCACGTGAGGCGGCTGGCGGAGTTCATGGGCCGGCCGTTCTCGCCCGCCGAGGAGGGCGCCGGCGCCGTGGAGGCGGTGGTGGAGCTGTGCAGCTTCGAGAAGATGAAGGGGCTGGAGGTGAACAAGAAGGGATCGGCGGGGGCGTACCACGCCATGCCCCGGGACTCTTTCTTCAGGAAAGGGGTCGCCGGCGACTGGGTGAACCACATGACGCCGGAGATGGCGACGCGGCTGGATGAGGTCGTCCGTGACAAGTTCCGCGGCACGGGGCTCGCGGCTCCGTGATCTGGACAATCTGCATGCGTGATTCGATTGTACTGTATGCTTGGCTGCTGGTGCCCGTTGATTTAGAATAAAGATGCTGTTCTCGGCACAATCACTGCTTACATCATCGAATAAAGGTTTAACTACGATTGTCGATTGCAACATTTTGACGATAAGTGACACGTTTGTTTCGTTCACCGAACTTGTCAGCATCAAAGGATTATTGGTGCACAAGCCCCACGGTTTTACTACCACCGGGGCCTGGGGCTGCTGCACCGTTGGGATCGCCTCGGTCTGCTCCAACGCCGCCACCGACGCGCCATTCTACTCCGACTGAAGACTACTCCCATCCGGCGTAGCGACCGTCACTTCTCCTCTGCTGACGGGCCCTAGACCACGGACGAGAATTCTCTCTCGAAGGCGATGCGGCCTCAGGCGGAGCCGTAATTTGGACTCACCGATAGGTACACCTTGCAATAAATCATTTTTTTCTTCTGGTACTCGTATTTGTTTTAGTTTAAATAACGTCGGAATTACAATTGGAAAAAATAATAATGATGTGCGTATGTCGGTGGGGGCGCTAAAACACATGGAGATGGACCGATTAAAGGTTTCTCCTAAGTGTTCAAGCCCCATGCCGTACCCTGAAACTGAGGAGGAGGAATCGGCGGCCACAAGTGGTCCGCTTCTCTCCCACTTGGTTGGTGCGGTAACTGAGGTTGGATTAGATGATGCACGACCAGGGTCTATGTTTTGTGACTTCACTGCGTCTTCGCGTAAGTCTGAATCTTATTCCAACCCAACCCGAGTTTCCACATGAGAGGCATGTTTTGGAATAGCAGAGGTCTTTCAGACTTGGCTAAACATAAAAACACGTCGGCGATTGTGTGCGAGAGCATGGGCTGGATTTTGTAGCAATTTCCGAGGCAGGTAAATGTGACTTCCGTGCACATGTCTTTGACCACCTATCTGGTGGTTTTGACTACACATGGCATTGTTTACCACCACGTGGAAGGTCCGGAGGAATCTTACTTGGGATACAGACAACAACCATGGAATTGTTATCTTTTTCGTTTGGTGAATTTCACATCAAATTCCATCTCCGAAACAGAGCTGATAATTTTACATGGAGTCTGGCCGCGGTCTATGGGGCTGTCCAAGATGAGAATAAATCCGCTTTCCTGCGGGAATTGGTGAACATGGCTAAGGATAATCCACACCCAATGCTTATTGGAGGCGACTTTAATATCCTTAGGTACCAGGAAGAGAAAAATAACGATCGTTTTGACACTCAATGGCCTTTCTTATTCAACGCTGTGATTGCCAGTTTGAATCTTGGGGAAGCCAGTATGTCGGGGCGACAATTCACTTGGGCCAATAATCGTCCGGTGCCGACATACGAGAAACTCGATCGGGTACTCATGGATATCAAATGGGAACTAAAATTCCCTCTGGTAATAGTGCGTTCCCTAGAGCGTATTGAGACACTTTCGGACCATGCACCCATCATTCTTGAGTCTAACTCTGCTAGTCCTCCCACTGCTCGCCGCCCATTCAAATTCGAATTGGGATGGTTACAACGTGATGGCTTTGCAAATATGGTTAAGAATGTATGGGAGAGGCCCGCCGTTGGTCGCACACTAATTCAGAGATGGAACTTCAAAATTCGAGCCGCAAGGCAGTTCCTAACTGGATGGGCGAAACACACCAGTGGCATATATAGAAAAGAAAATCAACGTCTTTCCACTATTATTGATGACCTCGACAAAATCACAGAGACTCGCACTTTGTCTCAACATGAGATTGACATAAAAAATCAATCCAATGAGCAAATGGCACGTCTATTGCGAGAAGAGGAACTCAAGTGGTATCGAAGATCCGGCGCCCAATTCATTCTCGAGGGAGATAGCAATACACGTTATTTCCAATTGGTTGCCAATGGGCGACACCGAAAAAGTGTATTTTTAGTCTCGAATAGGATGAGGGACGGATCAAAGGCCAAGAAGAGCTTAAGCGTTATATAACAAAATACTACAAGTCTCTATTTGGGGCTCCAGATGAAGGGAACTTCAGTCTCGATGAGACCCGAATAGATGATATTCCACAAGTCACGACTAAAGAGAATGATATCCTGACGGCACCTTTCTCTAAAGAGGAGGTGAGAGCTGCGGCGTTTCAAATGGAACACAATAAAGCTCCAGGACATGATGGATTCCCCGCAGAGTTCTATCAGAACTTCTGGGATGTCATCAAGACTGACCTAATGGAGTTGTTCAATTATCTTCATGCCGGCCAACTTGACCTATCCAGGATAAATTTTGGAGAGATTGTTTTGTTGCCCAAGACAAAGGAGGCTGTACGGATCCAACAATAGATACCGATATGCCTCCTTAATGTCAGCTTCAAAATATTCACCAAAGTAGCGACTAATAGGCTCAATGTGGTTGCTGAAGGAAATATGCCCTAGAGGAAATAATAAAGTTGTTATTTATATTTCCTTATATCATGATAAATGTTTATTATTCATGCTAGAATTGTATTAACCGGAAACTTAGTACATGTGTGAATACATAGATAAAATAGAGTGTCCCTAGTATGCCTCTACTTGACTAGCTCGTTAATCAAAGATGGTTAAGTTTCCTGACCATGGACATGTGTTGTCATTTGATGAACGGGATCACATCATTAGAGAATGATGTGATGGACAAGACCCATCCGTTAGCTTAGCATTATGATTGTTAAGTTTTATTGCTATTGCTTTCCTCATGACTTATACATGTTCCTCTGACTATGACATTATGCAACTCCCGAATACCGGAGGAACACCTTGTGTGCTATCAAACGTCACAACGTAACTGAGTGATTATAAAGATGCTCTATAGGTGTCTCCGAAAGTGTTTGTTGGGTTGGCATAGATCGAGATTAGGATTTGTCACTCCATGTATCGGATAGGTATCTCTGGGCCCTCTCGTTAATGCACATCACTATAAGCTTTGCAAGCAATGTGACTAATGAGTTAGTTGCGGGATGATGCATTACGGAACAAGTAAAGAGACTTGCCGATAACGAGATTGAACTAGGTATGATGATACCGACGATCTAATCTCGGGCAAGTAACATACCGATGACAAATGGAACAACGTACGTTGTTATGCGATTTGACCGATAAAGATCTTCGTAGAATATGTAGGAGCCAATATGAGCATCCAGGTTCCGCTATTGGTTATTGACCGGAGATGTGTCTCGGTCATGTCTACATAGTTCTCGAACCCGTAGGGTCCGCACGCTTAACGTTCGATGACGATTTGTATTATGAGTTATGTGATTTGATGACCGAAGTTTGTTCGGAGTCCCGGATGAGATCACAGACATGACGAGGAGCCTCGAAATGGTCGAGAGGTAAAGATTCATACATTGGAAGGCTATATTCGAACATCGGAAAGATTCCGAGTGATTCGGGTATTTTTCGAAGTATCGGGGAGTTACGAGAATTCACCGGGAGAAGTAATGGGCCTTATTGGGCCATACGGGAAAGGAGGAGGCATACCAAAGGGGAGGTGGTGCCCCACCATGGGTCTGAATTGGACTAGGGGAAGGGGGCGGCGCCCCCCTTGCCCTTTCCTACTCCCTCTCTCTTTCCCCCTTTCCTTCTCTCCTACTCCGAAAAGGAAAAAAGATTCCTACTAGGAGAAGTCCTAGTAGGACTCCATACTCTTGGCGCGCCCCCTAGGCCGGCCGCCTCCTCCCTCCCTCCTTTATATACGGGGGAGGGGAGCACCCCAAAGACACACAAGTTTCTCTTAGCCTCGTGCGGTGCCCCCCTCCATAGTTACACACCTCAGTCATATCGTCGTAGTGCTTAGGCGAAGCCCTGCGCCGGTAACTTCATCATCAGCGGCACCACGCCGTTGTGCTAACGGAACTCTCCCTCGTCCTCAACTGGATCAAGAGCTCGATGGACGTCATTATGCTGAACGTGTGCTGAATACGGAGGTGTCGTACGTTCGGTACTTGGATCGGTAGGATCGTGAAGACGTTCGACTACATCAACCGCGTTACTATACGCTTCCGCTTTCGGTCTACGAGGGTACGTGGACACACTCTCCCGTCTCGTTGCTATGCATCTCCTAGTTAGATCTTGCGTGATCGTAGGAAATATTTTGACATACTACGTTCCTCAACAGTGGCATTCGAGCCAGGTCTATGCGTAGATGTTATATGCACGAGTAGAACACAAAGAGTTGTGGACGATAATAGTCATATTGCTTACCAGCAACGTCTTACTTTGATTCAGCGGTATTGTTGGATGAAGCGGCCCGGACCGACATTACATGACTACGTTCATGAGACTGGTTCAACTGACGTGCTTCGCACACAGGTGGCTAGCGGGTGTTAGTTTCTCCAACTTTAGTTGAATCAAGTTTGACTACGCCCGGTCCTTGTTGAAGGTTAAAACAACACACTTGACGAAAAATCATTGTGGTTTTGATGCGTAGGTAAGAACGGTTCTTGCTAGAAGCCCGTAGCAGCCACGTAAAACTTGCAACAATAAAGTAGAGGACGTCTAACTTGTTTTGTAGGGCATGTTGTGATGTGATATGGTCAAGACGTGATGAGATATAAATTGTTGTATGAGATGATCATGTTTTGTAAAAGTTATCGGCAACTGGCAGAAGCCTTATGGTTGTCGCTTTATTGTATGAAATGCAATCGCCATGTAATTGCTTTACTTTATCACTAAGCGGTAGCGATAGTCGTAGAAGCAATAGTTGGCGAGACGACAACAACGCTATGATGGAGATCAAGGTGTCAAGCCGGTGACGGTGGAGATCATGACGGTGCTTTGGAGATGGAGATCAAAGGCACAAGATGATGATGGCCATATCATGTCACATAGTTTGATTGCATGTGATGCTTATATTTTATGTATCTTATTTTGCTTAGTACGGCGGTAGCATTATAAGATGACCCCTCACTAAATTTCAAGGTATAAGTGTTCTCCCTGAGTATGCACCGTTGCTACAGTTCGTCGTGCCGAGACACCACGTGATGATCGGGTGTGATAAGCTCTATGTTGACATACAACGGGTGCAAGCCAGTTTTGCACGCGCAGAATACTCGGGTTAAACTTGACGAGCCTAGCATATGCAGATATGGCCTCGGAACACTGGAGACCGAAAGGTCGAGCATGAATCATATAGTAGATATGATCAACATAGAGATGTTCACCATTGAAGACTACTCCATCTCACGTGATGATCGGACATGGTTTAGTTGATTTGGATCACACGACCATTTAGATGACTCGAGGGATGTCTATCTAAGTGGGAGTTCTTAAGTAATATGATTAATTGAACTTCAATTTATCATGAACTTAGTCCTGATAATATTTGCAAATTATGTTGTAGATCAATAGCTCGCGATGTAGCTCCCCGTTTATTTTTGATATGTTCCTAGATAAAAATAAGTTGAAAGATGTTAGTAGCAATGAAGCGGACTGGGTCCGTGATCTGAGGATTATCCTCATTGCTGCATAGAAGAATTATGTCCTTGATGCACCGCTAGGTGACAGACCTATTGCAGGAGTATATGCAAACGTTATGAATGTTTGGCCAGCTCGATATGATGGCTACTTGATAGTTTAGTGCACCATGCTTTACGGCTTAAAACCGGGACTTCAAAAAAATTTGGAACGTCATAGAGCATATAAGATGTTCCAAGAGTTGAAATTAGTATTTCAGACTCATGCCCGTGTCGAGAGGTATGAGACCTCTGACAATACTTTTCCTACAAGATGGAGGAGAATAGCTCAACCAGTGAGCATGTGCTCAAATTGTCTGGGTACTACAAATCGCTTAAATCAAGTGGGAGTTAATCTTCCAGATAAGATAGTGATTAACAGAGTTCTCTAGTCACTATCGCCAAGGTACTGGAACTTCGTGATGAACTATAACATGCAAGGGATGACGAAAATGATTCCTGAGCTCTTCGTGATGCTGAAATCAACAAAGGTAGAAATCAAGAAAGAGCCTCATTTGTTGATGGTTAACAAGACCACTAGTTTCAAGAAAAAGGGCAAGAAAAAGAGAGGGAACTTCAAGAAGAATGGCAAGCAAGTTGCCACTCCCATGAAGATGCCAAAAGCTAGACCTAAGCCTGAAACTGAGTGCTTCTACTGCAAAGGGAATGGCCACTGGAAGCGGAACTACCCCAAATACTTGGCAGATAAGAAGGATGGCAAAGTGAACAAAGGTATATTTGATATACATATTATTGATGTGTACTTTACTAGTGTTCATATATAGCAAAGCCTTGGTATTTGATACCAGTTCAGTTGCTAAGATTAGTAACACGAAACGGGAGTAGCAGAATGAACATAAACTAGTTAAGGATGAAGTGACGATGTGTGTTGGAAATGATTCCAAGGTTGATAAGATCACCATCACATACTCCCTCTACCTTCGGGATTAGTATTGGTACTAAATAAATGTTATTTGGTGTTTGCGTTGAGCATGAATATGATTGGATCATGTTTATTGCAATACGGTTATTCATTTAAGTCAGAAAATAATTGTTATTCTATTTACATGAATAAAACCTTCAATGGTCATACACCCAATGTGAATGGTTTATTGAATCTCGATTGTGTGATACACATATTCATAATATTGATGCCAAAAGATGCAAAGTTGATAATGATAGTGCAACATATTTGTGGCACTGCCGCTTAGGTCATATTGGTGTAAAGCGCATGAAGAAACTCCATGCCGATGGGCTTTTGGAATCACTTGATGCTTGCGAACCATACCTCATGGGCAAGATGACTAAGACTCCGTTCTGCGGAACAAAGGAGTGAGCAACTGACTTATTGGAAATAATACACACGATGTATGCGGTCTGATGAGTGTTGAGGCTCGCGGCGGGTATCGTTATTTTCTGACCTTCACAGATGATTTGAGCACATATGGGTATATCTACTTGATGAAACACAAGTCTGAAACATTTGAAAAGTTCAAAGAATTTCAGAGTGAAGTGAAAAATCATCGTAACAAGAAAATAAAGTTTCTGCGATCTGATTGAGGAGGCGAATATTTGAGTTACGAGTTTGGTCTTCATTTAAAACAATGTGGAATAGTTTCGCAACTCACGCCATGTGGAACACCACAGCATAATGGTGTGTCCGAACGTCGTAACCGTACTTTATTAGATATGGTGCTATCTATGATGTCTCTTACCGATTTACCTCTATCATTTTGGGGTTATGCATTAGAGACATATGCATTCACTTTAAATAGGGCACCATCTAAATTCGTTGAGACGACACCGTATGAACTGTGGTTTGGCAAGAAACCTAAGCTGTCGTTTCTTAAAGTTTGGGGCTGCGATGCTTATGTGAAAAAGCTTCAACCTGATAAGCTCAAACCCAAATCGGAGAAATACGTCTTCATAGGATACCCAAAGGAAACTGTTGGGTAAACCTTCTATCACAGATCCAAAGGCAAGATATTCGTTGCTAAGAATGGATCCTTTCTAGAGAAGGAGTTTCTCTCGAAAGAAGTGAGTGGGAGAAAAGTAGAACTTGATGAGGTAATTGTACCTTCTGCTGAATTTGAAAGTGGTTCATCACAGAAATCAGTTCCAGTGATGCCTACACCCATTAGTGAGGAAGTTAATGATGATGATCATGAAACTTCAGATCAAGTTACTGCCGAACCTCGTAGGTCAACCAGAGTACGTTCCGCACCAGAGTGGTACGGTAATCCTATTCTGGAGGTCATGTTACTAGACCATGACGAACCTATGAACTATGAGGAAGCGATGATGAGCCCAGGTTCCGCGAAATGGCTTGAGGCCATGAAATCTGAGATGAGATCCATGTATGAGAACAAAGTATGGACTTTGGTTGACTTGCCCGATGATCGGCAATCCATTGAGAATAAATGGATCTTCAAGAGGAAGACATACACTGATGGTAGTGTTACTATCTACAAAGCTCGAATTGTCGCAAAAAGGTTTTCGACAAGTTCAAGGTGTTGACTACGATGAGATTTTCTCACTCATATCGATGCTTAAGTCTGTCCGAATCATGTTAGCAATTGCCGCATTTTATGAAATCTGGCAAACGGATATCAAAACTACATTCCTTAATGGATTTATTAAAGAAGAATTGTATGTGAGACAACCAGAAGGTTTTGTCAATCCTAAAGGTGCTGACAAAATGTGCAAGCTCCAGCGATCCATCTATGGACTGGTGCAAGCATCTCGGAGTTGGAATATACACTTTGATGAGTTGATCAAAGCATATAGTTTTATACAGACTTGCGGTGAAGCCTGTATTTACAAGAAAGTGAGTGGGAGCACTACAACCTTTCTCATAAGTATATGTGAATGACATATTGTTGATCGGAAATGATGTAGAATTTTCTGGAAAGCATAAAGGAGTATTTGAAAGGAGTTTTTTCAAAGAAAAACCTCGGTGAAGCTGCTTACATATTGGGCATCGAGATCTATAGAGATAGATCAAGATGCTTGATAAGATTTTTTAATGAGTATATACCTTGACAAGATTTTGAAGTAGTTCAAAATGGAACGGTCAAAGAAGAAGTTCTTGCCTGTGTTGCAAGGTGTGAAGTTGAGTAAGACTCAAAACCCGACCACGGTAGAAAATAGAGAAAGAATGAAAGCCATTCCCTATGCCTCAGCCATAGGTTCTATAAAGTATGCCATGCTGTATACCAGACCTATTGTGTACCTTGCCAAGAGTTTGGCAAGGGGGTATAATAGTGATCCAGGAGTAGATCACTGGACAGCGGTCAAAATTATCCTTAAAGGTCTAAGAAAATATTTCTCAGTTATGGAGGTGATAAAGAGTTTGTCGTAAAGAGTTATGTTGATGCAAACTTTGACACCGATCTGAATGACTCTAAGTCTCGATCTAGATACATATTGAAAGTGGGAGAAATTAGCTGGAGTAGCTCTGTGCAGAGCATTGTAGACATAGAAATTTGCAAAATACATAAGGATCTAAATGTTGCAGACCCGTAGGCTAAAATTTCTCTCACAAGCAAAACATGATCATACCTTATTACTCTTGGGTGTTAATCACATAGCGATGTGAACTAGATTATTGATTCTAGTAAACCCTTTGAGTGTTGGTCACATGGCGATGTGAACTATAGGTGTTAATCACATAAAGATGAGAACTATTGATGTTAAATCACATGGCGATGTGAACTAGATTATTGACTCTAGTGCAAGTGGGAGACTGAAGGAAATATGCCCTAGAGGTAATAATAAAAGTTGTTATTTATATTTCCTTATATCATGATAAATGTTTATTATTCATGCTAGAATTGTATTAACCGGAAACTTAGTACATGTGTGAATACATAGACAAAACATAGTGTCCCTAGTATGCCTCTACTTGACTAGCTCATTAATCAAAGATGGTTAAGTTTCCTGACCATGGACATGTGTTGTCATTTGATGAACGGGATCACATCATTAGAGAATGATGTGATAGACAAGACCCATCCGTTAGCTTAGCATTATGATCGTTAAGTTTTATTGCTATTGCTTTCTTCATGACTTATACATGTTCCTCTGACTATGAGATTATGCAACCACTGGTGCGCGTCGGTCCTAAACAAACGATTCTTTACCCCTTTCCGCGATGGCATTTGGAACCGTCGCCAAGTGAGTGTGGGCGATAGGGGGGTCCTTCCCACACGACCCAGAAACCGTCGGGGATATGCCCTCCTGGCACACACGTTCGGCAAAATGAGGTCGTGTGCGACCGGCGAGTACTAAAATACGGAAATACATACATTAGAGCTAAACAAATACAATTATACGGCAAAATTGTTTCCGGTCGCAAGTACATCCCACACAGTCAGTCCCTGCTAAACGTTTCCATTCGTATGCACATCCCACACAGTCGTTCCAAGGAAAACGTTTCCGTTCACAGGTACATCACACACAATTTTTCCCGTTAAATCGTTTGCGTTATTGAATGTAGCACACACGGTCCGTAGAAGAAACTGTGTGGTAAAGGCTGTCCATGACACACAGTTTTTATGTGGTAAACGTTTGCGCAAGGTGGCCTAACGCAAATAGTTTTCAAGAGAAAGTCGTGTGTGATTGTTCATTGATCCAACACTGTTTATTCCTAGAAACTGTGTGCGTTGCCTGAGGTCATCGCCCACGGTATTTTTTCAACAACCGTTTGCAATATCAAAACCCAATTAGCAGGCTAATTCGCCATTAGCAGGCTAATTGCCCTATTATTAATAATCCATTTATTAATCTAATTGACATTCATATTAAGCACACAATATATTTCATTTCCATATTAAGGAAGCAGAATTTCATAATTGAAATACATCAGAGTAAAACATGATATAGCTTCAGCACTCAGCTACCCCATTACACAACTGCACCAGCAGCAAGTTCCACATGCAACATGTAGAATTAGCATCATAGACGGTATATAGACAGATGCATCTCATCTGGAAAACTGCTGAAGCGGAAGGCGAATATTGAGCCTTCATTCATGTTGAAGGTCCTTGCAACTTTAGGCTAGTGCCTGTGGATGATTGACCGTCCGTCCTTCGACCTCTTCAGGAACACTTCAATATTGAACCGTGGGTGTTGTATGAAAACCTTCCTCGCCTCCTGACCATAGAGGTGGTTTGAGAGGTAATCATCAGTGAACTGCTTTAGAAAGGCCTGAAAACAAGGATGTGCATAAATATCTTCTCTATATTGGAAATGGGGCAAAGGAATAAAAAAAGGCAAGGTATAATAGTTAGTACCATCTTGTAGTGAACTGATGTCTTCTTCACTGTGCAGACAAAGATCTTGTTGTTTTTTGTTGCTAATTTCTTTATCCTAACAATCTTTCTGAGTTTCTTGATTTGATTGATATTCATGGACAACTCATTTCCCCATATGCAAAAAGGGTCGAACAGTGGGTCAAAACCTCTGACAGCAGGACCTACATGTGCAAGACCAAATTGTTAAAAACCAAAATATTAGAATGGTTCCTGCAATTGCACAATAATGTGCTATTAGACAACGGACCATGCACGTGCTAACCTCGATTGTAAACCTCAGTGCTTCCCATTGTTTCCCTGCAACACATATACGGTAGTTAGTCATCAGGTTAAGTAAGGGTTCACATGCTATTAGTAAAATATGTTGATGAAAAATAAGCACATTACAGATTCATCAGATTAATTGAAGCCACACGAAAAACCCATTTACCCAAACCAAGCATGATTAAGAACTAGGAAATATAGCACTTGTATATGTTTCTCATGTATTAAGTGCAGCCAAATTCGATTTATTCCTCACATGCACAACAATACAAAATTCTACCCACGACAATTGGACATCGCATTGCAGAATTGAACCAAGCAGTTAACTAAACACCACAACAAATGAACCAAACATTAACTGAGCACCACATTGCAGAATATAACATTGAACCAAGCAGTTAACTAAACACCACAACAAATGGACCAAACATTAACTGAGCACCACATTGCACAATATAACATACTCCTAATAGAAGATCAGAGAGTTAACCAAACAGTTAATTACAACCAATTGTAACAATTGTATTTGTTTCTCATGTATTTACTACAGCCAAATTCAATTTATTCCTCACATGGTATACAATAATAGAATGCACCCACAATTTTGTAAAGATAAATTTGATTTATTTCTCACATGGAAGATAATACAAAATTGCAGCCTGAAGAATTGAACATCACATTTGCAGAACTGAACCAAGCAGTTAAGTGAAGACGACAACTAATTAACAAAACAGTTAATAAGTGAGCACCACACTGCACGACATATAGAACATATACACTAGAGCAACAGATTGCATGGTGAAATTAGATAGCACAATTCATTAGATTTTGTGAAGGAAAGGCAGGAGCAGCACACGCAACGGGTAAACCGAGCATGCTTAACTGGTGTAGCTAGCAATTGGCAAGGTTCTCCTCCAAGATCTGGGGGTCAGCACGAATGGCAGCCATCGCGACCTCATCCGCGCGTGCGGACACGATTTGCTTCTCCGCTGCCAAATGCTCCTTGAGGTCCTGGCTATACTGCGTGCACCATGGCTTAGGCCGGTGCTTATTTGGTGGAGGGGTTGGTGATTTGGGTGGAAGGTGTCGCGCTCGCGCCGGCGGTCGAGGCATGTGGGATGTGGAAGGAGGAGGAGGATGGGGGTTGGGTGTGGATTACCTGCCTGGATAGAGGAGGCCGAGCAGCGTGAAGGAGGGTCGCCGGCGAGGAGGCGGCGGCGCTGCAAGCAAGGAGTGAAGGTTTCAACTTGGAAAGGAAGGCGGAAAGAGGGGAAATGTGGCTTTTGGTAAGGGGGAGGGGGCGGGGAGGTAGATATTCCGCGGAAGCCGAAAATTTGGAATCGCTTCAGCCAAAAAACTGGCGCGCAAAGTGTCATCAGAGTATCAAACACGGTCCCTTATTCAAAACTGTGTACGATATGTGGACATCACAAACGATTCAGATAGCTTAACCCGTGTGTGATGAGTTTGAACGTCAAAAGTTTTGGTTCGAATTTCCATGGTTACAGTGGTCATCCACATCATTGCATAATTTGGGTACACAAAGGAGACTACAGCACACCCACACTTCTTAATCGAGCAAGTTCAGCAATTAAACAGAGCTAGCTGACCTAAACATTACTCTAACAAATTAAAGACCGGCGCTCTTAATTAAACAAAACATAGAGTACTACTACGGGTGGTGCTCGTCGATCTCCGCCGCCGCCTCCATGTCCAGCTCGCGCCCGACGGTCTCCTGGGGAAGGGGCTCCATGGAATCCATCGCACCATACTCGGCAAGCATCTCGTCATCCGCGTCCGCATCTCTTTGGTAAAGGCCGCCACGAGCTGGGCGTGGGCGGACGCGATCTGGGCTTGGACGGGCTCCGTCGTCGCAAGGTATGCGGCGGAGGAACGGGCGGCTGCTCGAACGCTCTCGGCGATTGCCAGCTCTTCGGTCGTGGGTTGCCGACCGTTGTCGGAGAAGCTTCGTTCGATTTGTGCGGTGACCGCCAGGAGCTGGGCATGGGCGGCCTCGACATGGTCGTGGGCGGCCTCCATCAGGGCTAAGGCCACCGCTGCGGAACGGACAGCTGCTATGCCACTCTCGCCAGTTGCTATCCCCGAGGCAGATGTTGTTGCCGCCACCTGAGAAGCAACAGCGGCCGTTTGGGCTGCCTTTGCCGCCCGGTCGCAAATTGCGGCCGCGCTCATGCACCTTGTTAGCACGCGCATGGCGGCTGCGGCCGTGCTCTCGCCGGAGTGGGCCACCGAAGTTGCCCTCACGACATGGGTCCACGTGCCCATCTTTCACCGGCGACGATTGAACAGTGAAATGATATTTGGGGAGCGAGCTAGTGTGTTTGAGACGCCGGCTGTGGACTGTAGCCGATGCACCTTCTCGCGTAAGCCATAGGCGTACTATACACCGACGGTGCTCCAAGATATTTTGTACTACATCTCGCACGGTTGCTGATAATAAACTGTGTGCGATCTACTTGATTTTTCATCTTGATTTCAATTACATAATGGGGTCACAGCAGCAATGGACGGTGTTTGAATTGCTAGATGATACGTCTCCAACGTATCTATAAATTTTGATTGCTCCATGCTATATTATCTACGGTTTTGGACATTATTGGGCTTTATTATTCACTTTTATATTATTTTTGGGACTAACCTATTAACCGGAGGCCCAGCCCAGAATTGCTGTTTTTTGCCTATTTCAGAGTTTCGCAGAAAAGGAATAGCAAACGGAGTCCAAACGGAATGAAACCTTCGGGAACGTGATTTTTAGGAAGAATATGATCCGGGAGACTTGGACCCTACATCAAGAAACAAAGGAGGAGGCACCGAGGTAGGGGGGCGCGTCTACCCCCCAGGGCGCGCCCTCCACCCTCGTGGGCCCCCTGTTGCTCCACCGACGTACTCCTTCCTCCTATATATACCTACGTACCCCCAAACGATCAGATACGGAGCCAAAAACCTAATTCCACTGCCGCAACCTTCTGTACCCACGAGATCCCATCTTGGGGCCTGTTCCGGAGCTCCGCCGGAGGGGGACATCCATCACGGAGGGCTTCTACATCATCACCGTAGCCTCTCCGATAAAGTGTGAGTAGTTTACCTTAGACCTTCGGGTCCATAGTTAGTAGCTAGATGGCTTCTTCTCTCTTTTCGGATCTCAATACAATGTTCTCTCCCTCTCTCGTGGAGATCTATTCGATGTAATCTTCTTTTTGCGGTGTGTTTGTTGAGACCGATGAATTGTGGGTTTATGATCAAGATTATCTATGAACAATATTTGAATCTTCTGAATTCTTTTATGTATGATTGGTTATCTTTGCAAGTCTCTTCGAATTATCAGTTTGGTTTGGCCTACTAGATTGATCTTTCTTGCAATGGGAGAAGTGCTTAGCTTTGGGTTCAATCTTGCGGTGTCCTTTTCCAGTGACAGTAGGGGCAGCAAGGCACGTATTGTATTGTTGCCATCGAGGATAACAAGATGGGTTTTTTTTAATCATATTGCATGAATTTATCCCTGTACATCATGTCATCTTGCTTAAGGCGTTACTTTGTTTTTATGAACTTAATACTCTAGATGCATGCTGGATAGCGGTCGATGAGTGGAGTAATAGTAGTAGATGCAGGCAGGAGTCGGTCTACTTGTCTCGGACGTGATGCCTATATACATGATCATACCTAGATATTCTCATAACTATGCTCAATTCTGTCAATTGCTCAACAGTAATTCGTTCACCCACCGTAAAATACTTATGCTCTCGAGAGAAGCCACTAGTGAAACCTATGGCCCCCGGGTCTATCTTCATCATATTAATCTTCCAACACTTAGTTATTTCCTTTGCCTTTTACTTTGCTTTTATTTTACTTTGCATCTTATGATAAAAATACCAAAACTATTATCCTATCATATCTATCAGATCTCACTCTCGTAAGTGGCCGTGTAGGGATTGACAACCCCTTATCGCGTTGGTTGCGAGGATTTATTTGTTATGTGTAGGTGCGAGGGACTCGCGCGTAGCCTCCTACTGGATTGATACCTTGGTTCTCAAAAACTGAGGGAAATACTTACGCTACTTTGCTGCATCACCCTTTCCTCTTCAAGGGAAAACCAACGCAGTGCTCAAGAGGTAGCACTAGACCTTTTATCTGGAGTGAACATGCAACTATATGTGTGTCGTAAAAGAATTGGAATTATTCAGGGTTCGTTTGAACACTTTATACATTAAATTGGGTTTCTAGCCATTTCAGGTGAACAATTCAAATTTGAACTACATGCACATGCTCGAGTGCATATAAATTGGTTGAAAAATCAAATCTGTGTCCTTGGGTGCATGCTTAGGTCCCATGCAAGAAATGGGAATGAATTTCAAACACCAGGGCACCGTTGATTGCCGGCAAAACATTGAGATGCCTGGTTTTTAAATTCTAGTAAATCCAAAACTCGTCTGAAATTCATGAAACTTGGCATGCTATCATGGAGCGGCATCAACATGCCGTGGTACAAATTTTGTCCCATTTGGGGCAGGTTTGGGTATATGCTTCTCACAAACCGGAGCTTCTCACAACAAGCATGATGGTTTTCGGTAGGGAACGTCCCACCTTTGTGGACGAAACGATATCCATTGCCTCTTATTGCTTTCAATTTTTTTTCTCGTGTCAACATAGAACAACAGGAGTGTTGTGTGTTTGTGATTTTTCGGGGTTCGTTTGGACATTTTTATGCATTAACTGAGTTTTCAATGCATTTTATGTGCATAATTCAAATTTGAACAACATGCACATGCTCCAATGCATATAAATTGGTTGAAAAATCAAATCTGTGTCCTTGGGTGCATGCTTAGGTCCCATGCAAGAAATGGGAATGAATTTCAAACACCAGGGCACCATTGATTACCGGCAAAACATTGAGATGCCTGGTTTTTTAATTATAGTAAATCCAAAACTCGTTTGAAATTCATGAAACTTGGCATGCTATTGTGGAGCGGCATCAACATGCCGTGGTACAAATTTTGTCTCATTTGGGGCAGGTTTGGGTATATGCTTCTCACAAACCGGAGCTTCTCACAACAAGCATGATGGTTTTCGATAGGGAACGTCCCACCTTTGTGGACGAAACGATATCCATTGCCTCTTATTGCTTTTAAATTTTTTTCTCGTGTCAACATAGAACAACATGAGTGTTGTGTGAATTTTTGTGATTTTTCGGGGTTCGTTTGGACATTTTTATGCATTAACCGAGTTTTCAATGCATTTTATGTGCATAATTCAAATTTGAACTACATGCACATGCTCGAGTTCATATAAATTGGTTGAAAAACCAAATATGTGTCCTTGGGTGCATGCTTAGGTCCCATGCAAGAAATGGGAATGAATTTCAAACATCGGGGCACCGTTGATTGCCGGCAAAACATTGAGATGCCTGGTTTTTAAATTCTAGTAAATCCAAAACTCGTCTGAAATTCATTAAATTTGGCATGCTATCATGGAGCGGCATCAACATGCCGTGGTACAAATTTTGTCCCATTTGGGGGCAGGTTTGGGTATATGCTTCTCACAAACCGGAGCTTCTCACAACAAGCATGATGGTTTTCGGTAGGGAACGTCCCACCTTTGTGGACGAAATGATATCCATTGCCTCTTATTGATTTCAAATTTTTTTCTCGTGTCAACATAGAACAACAGGAGTGT
Source organism: Triticum aestivum (assembly GCF_018294505.1). Lineage (NCBI taxonomy): Eukaryota > Viridiplantae > Streptophyta > Magnoliopsida > Poales > Poaceae > Triticum > Triticum aestivum. The sequence goes on from NC_057799.1 coordinate 127,693,057, forward strand.
TGTATGATTTTTTGTGGTTCGTTTGGACATTTTTATGCATTAACTGAGTTTTCAATGCATTTTATGTGCATAATTCAAATTTGAACTACATGCACATGCTCCAGTGCATATAAATTGGTTGAAAAATCAAATCCGTGTCCTTGGGTGTATGCTTAGGTCCCATGCAAGAAATGGGAATGAATTTCAAACACCGGGGCACCGTTGATTGCCGGCAAAACATTGAGATGCCTGGTTTTTAAATTCTAGTAAATTCAAAACTCGTCTGAAATTCATGAAACTTGGCATGCTATCATGGAGCGGCATCAACATGCCGTGGTACAATTTTTGTCCCATTTGGGGCAGGTTTGGGTATATGCTTCTCACAAACCGAAGCTTCTCAAAACAAGCATGATGGTTTTCGGTAGGGAACGTCCCACCTTTGTGGACGAAACGATATCCATTGCCTCTTATTGCTTTCAAATTTTTTTCTCGTGTCAACATAGAACAACAGGAGTGTTGTGTGAATTTTTGTGATTTTTCGGGGTTTGTTTGGATATTTTTATGCATTAGCTGAGTTTTCAATGCATTTAATGTGCATAATTCAAATTTGAACTACATGCACATGCTCCAGTGCATATAAATTGGTTGAAAAATCAAATCTGTGTCCTTGGGTGCATGCTTAGGTCCCATGCAAGAAATGGGAATGAATTTCAAACACCGGGGCACCGTTGATTGCCGGCAAAACATTGAGATGCATGGTTTTTAAATTCTAGTGAATCCAAATTCTATTAACCATTCATGTGATGCCAAGTGTCTTGGTTTTAATGGCTGTAGGAGGTGCCATGCGGACAGCTAGTTGACCTTGACTGAACGGGAGGCGTGCGAGCGCCGTCCGATGCGCAGGCTGACCGAGAGGCGTGCAAGCTGTCCTTGAGTGCGTAGGCTCATCGCGAAGCGTGCGAGCTATACGCTGCGCAGGCTCACTGGGAAGCGAGCCCTTTGACTTCCATGGCCGCCCGCCTTGCTCGCATCCTCTCCATTAATGGCGCCCAAGCCGCAGTTTAATTCGCTTTTTAAATATAAAGTACTCATCACAAACGTTTTAGTTAGAACACCCGTATGCAAACCTACAGCTTCCCAGGAAGCCAAGAGAAAATGTGCCGAGCAGGATTTCTACAACTCTTGATCGCAAACGTTTTAGATAGAACACCCATATGCAAAGTGAGAGCATCGCAGGATTTGTGCATCCCTTCAACGCAAACGGTTGTTTTGGATGACCCGTATGGAACCACGTACAAACAATTTGGTAAGATTTGTGAATCCTTGTAACACTGCAATTTGTCAAAATATGAACCTAAAAATCACTAGCAGTATCTAATTTTTGTAAATAAAATTCAGTAATTAAGCATAGATTTCATTCATAGATTAAGCAGTCATTCTTAATTTATACAAACAGTTCAACTCGACAGCTAGACCGACCAAACTTTTCCCCAATTGTTGCCAACCACGTACTAAAATAGCTAGTACAACTATATATACTAGCTAATTTTAAGTACGTTGTACAGTTCCACCACATCTATAGTCAGATGAACTGAACAAAATAGCCCCTAAATACTACCACTACTACTGCGGAGGGCTTTGTACTACTTCCGGCTACCTCTCCTCTGCCGAGCGCGCTCAGTAAGAGGCGGAGGAGGAGGAGCCTACCGACGAGCTGGGCAACCGCAATGTGGTGCCTGCCGCTAATGCAGCTTCAGCGATGCTCGCCTCGAACGCCCTCTGCCGCTCCAGACGACCCCTCTCAAAGTGGTGGTTCTCCTTGTAGATCTCCTGATTCCTCGCCTCTAAGGCGGCATGTGCCGCTGCCACTGCGGCGGTAAGGCTCTTTGCGTGCTCGACAAGGCGCTCCTCCTCCTCCCGCAGGAACTCGGTGTAGCGCGCAAGGTCGCTGTCGCACGTGCAGGCATCCACCTCCGCCTCCCACCTTCGGGCGGCAGTGGCGGAGCGGGTGATGAGCCCGGCGGTCAACGGTGGGCTGGCGGCCACGGCGGCCAACGACGGGGTGGCGGCCACGACCACTACCTCCCGCCTTCGGGCCGTGGTGGCGGAGCGGGTGATGGCCACAGTGGCCGGCAGTGGGGTGGCGGCCACGACGGCCATCTCCCGCCTTCGGGCCGCGGAGGTGGAGCGGGCGATGGCCCTGGCTTTCGACGGTGGTGTGGCGGCAACGGCGGCCGGCAACAGCTGCCGATGGGCACCAACGGCGCAGCGTGTGGTGGGTGTTCCGCGCACACCCAACAGGGATGCCACGCGCACTACACTACGCCGGGGACTACGCCGCCGCCGCGGTGTAGCCTCCCACCTGGAGCTGTCCTCTGATGACGGCGGAGTGGCTGAGCGATGACGACGGACCGGTGCCATTGGAGAATGTGGGAGAAGCAGACGAGATAAGCTACAGGGATGGAGGGGAAAATGCGACGCAGGACTCGCCGGCCGTGAGGGTTTTTATAGCAGGCCGGTAAGCATTGGGATTTTGGGGGATTTCACCGAGTCGGGCGGGAAGCTTGCGCGGGAACCTGCGAGGTTGCGCGGGAACGGGCTCACCAACGATTCATTGGCGCCACCGTTTGGCAAAAAGAACGCCCCCCGCGCGCTGTGCAAGCTTGCACTGTAAGCCGTCTGCGGCAGCGGGGTGACAAGACGTGCGAGAGGAGGACAAAAGGCCACGTACACATACGCTTAATAAAAAAACATTTGCGATTTAATTAACTACTATACCACCGTCCTGGTTTATAAGTATGATTTAACTAATAAAATATGAATGCATGTCGCCAAAGATTATATAGTTAGATTTGTATTTGAACATAGTTTCCAATTATATAATTTTTAAAACATGCATTAATATTTTGTTGGTTAAATTTGAGGGCAAAGTATGGCACGGAATATAAAGGAGACTATAGACTAGATGGAGGTGGCACCACACGGCCGCTCTCTACGCAGCGACGCAACTGTCGGCGGCTTGTAGGCGACCATTTGTTGCGTGTTCAACTGCTCCATGTGTGTGGTTGCTTGCGGTTCAGGCGGCCGCGGCGCGCTCTGCTCGCGTCCCACTGTGCGCGCTCTGCTCTCGCGTCCCTCCGGGTGCTCTGCCCTCGTCCCTCCACGCGCGTTGCCAGTGTTTTGGGCCGGCGCACGATCACGCATGTTCGTGTGCAAGCGGTTGCGCCGGGCGCGGCGCGACGATGCAGTTACCCGCTGCAAAAGCTGCCATGCGGATGCGCCGAGAATCCACGCTGCCCGGCCCCCTTTTATTCCTGCGGCCATTTACCGTCATCTCTCGTCTCACACGTCACAATAAGCACACCCACGAGGACACATACAGAGAGGACATCCAGCGGTTCCAATGGCGCTCCCAGCGGCCGACGACGACAACGGCGGGCAGTTCACCACGCATCACGTAGTGGACACCCACGTGAGGGGGAAGGCCCTCTCGATGGTGTACACGAACAATCCGGTCTCGGTGGAGAGCTCCATCCAAACTATGGAGCAGTTCCTTGCCGAGGACAAGTACCGAGTGGTCGGCTTCGACCTCAAGTACACCATCGGTCGTGCCGGGCACAATCAGAAGGTTGTCGTCGCCCAGTTGTGCGTGCGACATGACGTCCTCGTCTACCACTTCCACCTTGCCACAAGGCCTTGCGAGCGTTTCTCCAGGTTTATCAAGAGCTCTGACTACAGTTTTGCTACGGTGGACACCACCAATGATCTAAAAGCGCTCAAGGTTTCAGACTTGAACTGCCCGAATCTTGTCAACATCCAGCACCACTACAAGGTCTGGGGCACCAACAAAAGCAAACTGAACTCCCTGGTTGACCTCGCCTTGGCCATCATCGACCCCTACTACGCGAATATGAAGCAAGAGAGCAATAAGGAGAAGAACGCCTGGCACAGTGTGTGGCATAAGAGACTGGATGAACAACATGTCAAGTACGCGGCCATGGACGCATACACAAGCTACGAGATGTACAAGCGGATCGTTGACATGAGGAACTGTCTTCTTATTAACCCAGACAAGGGATCGAGCCACGTAGCAGTGGCGGGAGCGTCACAATAAGTAGATGACTAGACGATCGTTTCTCCAAATTTAGAATGCATGCAATTGTTTATTGTCTATCTAAGTGGGAGTTCTTAAGTAATATGATTAATTGAACTTTAATTTATCATGAACTTAGTCCTGATAGTATTTGCATAACTATGTTGTAGATCAATAGCTCGCGATGTTGCTCCCTGTTTATTATTATTTTTGATATGTTCCTAGAGAAAAATATGTTGAAAGATGATAGTAGCAATGATGCGGACTTGGTCCGTGATCTGAGGTTTATCCTCATTGCTGCACAGAAGAATTATGTCCTTGATGCACCACTAGGTGACAGACCTATTACAGGAGCAGATGCAGACGTTATGAACGTTTGGCTAGCTCAATATGATGACTACTTGATAGTTTAGTGCACCATGCTTTACGGCTTAGAACGGGATTACAAAGACGTTTTGAACGTCATGGAGCATATGAGATGTTCCAAGAGTTGAAGTTAATATTTCAGAGTCATGCCCATGTCGAAAGGTATGAGACCTTTGACAAATACTTTTCCTACAAGATGGAGGAGAATTGCTCAGCTAGTGAGCATGTACTCAGAATGTCTGAGTACTACAATCACTTGAATCAAGTGGGAGTTAATCTTCCAGATAAGATAGTGATTGACAGAGTTCTCTAGTCACTATCACCAAGTTACTAGAACTTCGTGATGAACTATAATATGCAAGGGATAACGGAAATGATTCCCAAGCTCTTCATGATGCTGAAATCAAGGAAGGTAGAAATCAAGAAAAGCATCAAGTGTTGATGGTTGACAAGACCACTAGTTTCAAGTAAAGGGAAAAGGGAAGAAGGGGAACTTCAAGAAAAATGACAAGCAAGTTGCTGCTCAAGTGAAGAAGCCCAGGTCCGGACCTAAGCCTGAGAAGTGCTTCTACTTCAAAAGGACTGGTCACTGGAAGTGGAACTGCCCTAGATACTTGGCGGATAAGAAGGATGGCAAAGTGAACAAAGGTGTATTGGATATACATGTTATTGATATGTACTTTACTAGTGTTTATAGCAACCCCTCGGCATTTGATACTGGTTCAGTTGCTAAGAGTAGTAACTCGAAACGGGAGTTGCAGAATGAACAGAAACTAGTTAAGGGCGAGGCGACAATGTGTGTTTGAAGTAGTTCCAAGATTGATATGATCATGATCGCACACTCCCTATACTTTCGGGATTAGTGTTGAACCTAAATAAGTGTTATTTGGTGTTTGCGTTGAGCATGAATATGATTTGATCATGTTTATTGCAATATGGTTATTCATTTAAGTTAGAGAATAATTGTTGTTCTATTTACATGAATAAAACCTTCTATGGTCATACACCCAATGAAAATGGTTTGTTGGATCTCGATCGTAGTGATACACACATTCATAATATTGAAGCCAAAAGATGCAAAGTTAATAATGATAGTGCAACTTATATGTGGCACTGCCGTTTAGGTCATATTGGTGTAAAGCGCATGAAGAAAAACCATGTTGATGGGTTTTTGGAATCACTTGATTATGAATTAGTTGATGCTTGCGAACCATGCCTCATGGGCAAAGATGACTAAAGACTCCGTTCTACGGAACAATGGAGCGAGCAAATGACTTATTGGATATAATACATACTGATGTATGAGGTCCAATGAGTGTTGAGGCTCGCGGCGGGTATCGTTATTTTCTGACCTTCACAGATGATTTGAGCAGATATGGGTATATCTACTTGAAGAAACATAAGTCTGAAACATTTGAAAAGTTCAAAGAATTTCAGAGTGAAGTGGAAAATCATCGTAACAAGAAAATAAAGTTTCTACGATCTGATCGCAGAGGCGAATATTTGAGTTATGAGTTTGGTTTTCAATTAAAACAATGTGGAATAGTTTCACAAACTCATGCCACCTGGAACATCACAGCGTAATGGTGTGTCCGAACGTCATAACCGTACTTTATTGGATATAGTGCAATCTATGATGTCTCTTACCGATCTACCACTATCATTTTGGGGTTATGCATTAGAGACAGCTGCATTCACATTAAATAGGGCACCATCTAAATCCGTTGAGATGACACCATATGAACTGTGGTTTGGCAAGAAACCAAAGTTGTCGTTTCTTAAAGTTTGGGGTTGCGATGCTTATGTGAAAAAGTTTCATCCTAATAAGCTCAAACCCAAATCGGAGAAATGTGTCTTCATAGAATACCCAAAGGAGACAGTTGGGTACACCTTCTATCACAGATCCGAAGGCAAGACATTCGTTGCTAAGAATGGATCCTTTCTAGAGAAGGAGTTTCTCTCGAAAGAAGTGAGTGGGAGGAAAGTAGAACTTGATAAGGTAACTGTACCTGCTCCCTTATTGGAAAGTAGTTCATCACAGAAATCTGTTCCTGTGACTCCTACACCAATTAGTGAGAAAGCTAATGATGTTGATCATGTAACTTCAGATCAAGTTACTACCGAACCTCGTAGGTCAACCAGAGTGAGATCCGCACCAGAGTGGTACGGTAATCCTGTTCTGGAGGTCATGTTACTTGACCATGATGAACCTACGAACTATGAGGAAGCGATGATGAGCCCAGATTCCGCGAAATGGCTTGAGACCATGAAATCTGGGATAGGATCCATATATGAGAACAAAGTACAGACTTTGGTTGACTTTCCCGATGATCGGTAAGCCATAGAGAATAAAATGGATCGCCAAGAGGAAGACAGACGCTGATAACAGTTTTACTATCTACAAAGCTAGACTTGTCGAAAAAGGTTTTGACAAAGTTCAAGGTGTTGACTACAATGAGATTTTCTCACTCGTAGCGATGCTTAAGTCTGTCCGAATCATGTAGCAAATTGCCACATTTTATGAAATCTGGCAAATGGATGTCAAAACTACATTCCTTAATGGATTTCTTAAAGAAGAGTTGTATATGATGCAACTAGAAGGTTTTGTCGATCCTAAAGGTGCTAACAAAATGTGCAAGCTCCAGCAATCCATCTATGGACTGGTGCAAGCATCTCGGAGTTGGAATATACGCTTTGATGAGTTGATCAAAGCATATAGTTTTATACAGACTTGCGGTGAAGCCTGTATTTACAAGAATGTGAGTGGCAGCACTACAACATTTCTGATAAGTATATGTGAATGACATATTATTGATCGGAAATAATGTAGAATTTTCTGGAAAGCATAAAGGAGTATTTGAAAGGAGTTTTTCAAAGAAAGACCTCGGCGAAGCTGCTTACATATTGAGCATCAAGATCTATAGATATAGATCAAGGCGCTTGATAAGTTTTTTCAATGAGTACATACCTTGAGAAGATTTTGAAGTAGTTCAAAGTGGAACAGCCAAAGAAAGAGTTCTTGCCTGTGTTACAAGGTGTGAAATTGAGTAAGACTCAAAGCCCGACCATGGTAGAAGATAGAAAGAGAATGAAAGTCATTTCCTATGCCTCAACCATAGGTTCTATAAAGTATGCCATGTTGTGTACCAGACCTATTGTATACCCTGCTCTGAGTTTGGCGAAGGAGTACAATAGTGATCTAGGAGTAGATCACTGGACATTGGTCAAAAATTATCCTTAGAGGACTAAGGAAATATTTCTCGGTTATGGAGGTGATAAAGAGTTTGTCGTAAAGGGTTATGTTGATGCAAGCTTTGACACTGATCCGGATGACTCTAAGTCTCAATCTGGATACATATTGAAAGTGGGAGCAATTAGCTAGAGTAGCTCCGTGTAGAGTATTGTAGACATAGAAATTTTCAAAATACATACGGATCTGAATGTTGCAGACCCATTGACTAAACCTCTCTCACAAGCAAAACATGATCACACCTTAGTACTCTTTGGGTGTTAATCACATGGCGTTATGAACTAGGTTACTGACTCTAGTAAACCCTTTGGGTATTCGTCACATAGCGATGTGAACTATGGGTGTTAATCACATGATGATGTGAACTATTGGTGTTGAATCACATGGCGATGTGATCTAGATTATTGACTCTAGTGCAAGTGGGAGACTGAAGGAAATATGCCCTAGAGGCAATAATAAAGTTGTTATTTATATTTCCTTATATCATGATAAATGTTTATTATTCATGCTAGAATTGTATTAACCGGAAACTTAGTACATGTGTGAATACATAGACAAACAGAGTGTCACTAGTATGCCTCTACTTGACTAGCTCGTTGGATCAAAGATGGTTAAGTTTCCTAGCCATAGAAATGAGTTGTCATTTGATCAACGGGATCACATCATTAGAGAATGATGTGATTGACTTTACCCATTCCGTTAGCTTAGCACTTGATCGTTTAGTATATTGCTATTGCTTTCTTCATGACTTATACATGTTCCTATGACTATGAGATTATGCAATTCCCGAATACCGGATGAACACCTTGTGTGCTATCAAACGTCACAACATAACTGCGGGATTAGAAAGATGCTCTACAGGTGTCTCCGATGGTGTTTTGTTGAGTTGGCATAGATCGAGATTAGGATTTGTCACTCCGATTGTCGGAGAGGTATCTCTGGGCCCTCTCGGTAATGCACATCACTATAAGCCTTGCAAGCAATGTGACTAATGAGTTAGTTGCGGGATGATGTATTACGGAACGAGTAAAGAGACTTGCCGGTAACAAGATTGAACTAGGTATTGAGATACCGACGATCGAATCTCGGGCAAGTAACATACCAATGACAAAGGGAACAACGTATGTTGTTATGCGGTTTGACCGATAAAGATCTTCGTAGAATATGTAGGAGCCAATATGAGCATCCAGGTTCCGCTATTGGTTATTGACCGAAGACGTGTCTCGGTCATGTCTACATAGTTCTCGAACCCGTAGGACTCCACACTTGGGCGCGCCCTGTGAGAGCCGGCCTCCTCCTCCCTCCATCCTTTATATACGTGGCCAAGGGGCACCCCATAGACACACAAGTTGATCACTTGATCTTTTTAGCCGTGTGCGGTGCCCCTCTCCACCATAATCCACCTCGGTCATATCGTAGCGATGCTTAGGCGAAGCCCTGCGTCGGTAGTAACATCAACATCGTCATCACGCTTTCGTGCTGACAAAACTCTCCCGCAAAGCTCTGCTGGATCAGAGTTCGTGGGACGTCATCGAGCTGAACGTGTGCATAACTTGGAGGTGCCGTGCGTTCGGTACTTGGATCGGTCGGATCGTGAAGACGTACGACTACATCAATCGCGTTGCCATAACGCTTCCGCTTTCGGTCTACGAGGGTACGTGGACAACAATCTCCCCTCTCGTTGCTATGCATCACCATGATCTTGCGTGTGCGTAGGAATTTTTTTGAAATTACTACGTTCCCCAACAGGTGGCCCTCAGGATACAAAGGTTCCTGAGTCATTTTACCCCCTCTAGTCATAACTCTAACAACATTATCATTTTTCTTATTATTTAATTCACTGAGCAAATCATTTTGAGCTTTAAGCACTTGTTCTACTTGAGTGGTAACCATAGAAGCATGTTTACTAATGAGTTTAAGTTCACCTTTAACTCTAGACATATAATCACTCAAGTGTTCAATCATATAAGCATTACGTTTCAATTGTCTACCAACATAAGCATTGAAGTTTTCTTGTTTAACAATAAAATCATCAAACTCATCTAAGCATTGGCTAGCAGACTTATAACAAGGAATATCACCTTCATCAAATCTATAGAGAGAATTTACCTTTACTACCTGTGTCGGGTTATCAAGACCATGTATTTGTTCAATAGGTGGTAAATTCTTAACATCTTCAGCTTTAATACCCTTTTCTTTCATAGATTTCTTTGCCTCTTGCATATCTTTGGGACTGAGAAATAGAATACCCTTTTCTTCAGAGTTGGCTTAGGAGTTGGTTCAGGAAGTGTTCAATCATTTTCATTACTCAACATATTATTCGATAGCAATTCAGCTTGATCAACAGTTCTTTCCCTGGAAACACAACCAGCACAACTATCCAGGTGGTCTCTGGAAGCATCGGTTAGTCCATTATAAAAGATATCAAGTATTTCATTTTTCTTAAGAGGATGATCAGGCAAAGCATTAAGTAATTGGAGAAGCCTCCCCCAAGCTTGTGGGAGACTCTCTTCTTCAATTTGCACAAAATTATATATTTCCATTAAAGCAGCTTGTTTCTTATGAGCGGGGAAATATTTAGCAGAGAAGTAATAAATCATATCCTGGGGACTACGCACACAACCAGGATCAAGAGAATTAAACCATGTTTTAGCATCACCCTTTAATGAGAACGGAAATAATTTGAGGATATAGTAGTAACAAATTTTTTCCTCATGAGTAAATAGGGTGGCTATATCATTTAATTTAGTAAGATGTGCCACAACAGTTTCAGATTCATAGCATAGAAAGGATCAGATTCAACCAAAGTAATTATCTCAGGATCGACAGAGAAATCATAATCCTTATCGGAAATACAGATAGGTGAAGTAGCAAAAGCAGGGTCATATTTCATTCTAGCATTCAAAGATTTTCTTTTAACTTAGCTAATAATTTCTTAAGATCATATCTATCATCGCAAGCAAGAAAGTCTCTAGCAGTTTCTTCATCCATAACATAACCCCCAGGCACAACAGGCAATTCATATATAGGGGGAGAATCTTCATCATCACTTTAATCAATATTATCAGTTTCAATAATTTCATTCTCTCTAGCCCTAGCAAGTTGTTCATCAAGAAATTCACCTAGTGGCACAGTATTATCAAGCATAGAAGTAGTTTCATCATAAGCATCATGCATAGCAGAAGTGGCATCATCAATAATATGCGACATATCGGAATTAATAGCAGAAGCAGGTTTAGGTGTCGCAAGCTTACTCAAAACAGAAGGAGAATCAAGTGCAAAGCTAGATGGCAGTTCCTTACCTCCCCTCATAGTTGAGGGATAAATCTTGGTTTTTTTGTCTTTCAAGTTCCTCATAGTGATCAACAGATATAAATCCCAAGTGACTCAAAGAATAGAGTTATGCTCCCTGGCAACAGCGCCATAAAATAGTCTTGATAACCCACAAGTATAGGGATCACAACATTTTTCAAGGGTAGAGTATTCAACCCAAATTTATTGATTCGACACAAGGGGAGCCAAAGAATATTCTCAAGTATTAGCAGCTGAGTTGTCAATTCAACCACACCTGGAAGACTTAATATATGCAGCAAATATTTAGTACCAAAGTAGTATGGAAGTAAAGGTAACGGTGGCAAAAGTAACAGTAGTAGTTTTGTAGTAATTGTAACAGTGGCAACGGAAAAGTAACTAAGCAAAGATCAATACGTGAAAGCTCGTAGGCATTGGATCAGTGATGGATAATTATGTCGGATGCGATTCCTCATGCAATAGTTATAACATAGGGTGACACAGAACTAGCTCCAGTTCATCAATGTAATGTAGGCATGTATTCTGAATATAGTCATACGTGCTTATGGAAAAGAATTTGCATGACATCTTTTGTCCTACCCTCCCGTGGCAGCGGGGTCCTATTGGAAACTAAGGGATATTAAGGCCTCCTTTTAATAGAGTACTGGACCAAAGCATTAACACTTAGTGAATGCATGAACTCCTCAAACTACGGTCATCATCACCGGGAGTGGTCCCGATTATTGTCACTTCGGGGTTGCTGGATCATAACACATAGTAGGTGACTATTGACTTGCAAGATAGGATCAAGAACTCACATATATTCATGAAAACATAATAGGTTCAGATCTGAAATCATGGCACTCGGACCCTAGTGACAAGCATTAAGCATAGCAAAGTCATAGCAACATCAATCACAGAACATAGTGGATACTAGCACTACTAGGAAAAGGCCTACTAATGGCGCACCTAATTTGGCCATTAATGGCGCATTAGTGGTGCGCCATTAGTAGCACGCCATTAGTATATTTTACTAATGGCGCACCACTGGTGCGCCATTAGTATCTGGTATACTAATGGCGCACCCCAGATGCGCCATTAGTATATACAATAGTGCGCCATTAGTATGCCTCCCAGGGGGCCATCTATACCCAGGTGCTTTGGCATACTAATGGTGCACAACAACTGGATGCGCCATTAGTAACTTCGGCATACTAATGGCGCACTGTTTAGTGATGCGCCATTAGTATCCTCTGGCATACTAATGGCGCACTATGATGTGATGCGCCATTAGTATGAATATTAGGTTTTTTTTATTTTTTTATTTTCTGTTTTTTGCACAGGTTACAAAATGTATAATTGGACAAAATATAGACAGCACACATCAACAACAGATTCATCGAATACAATAGAAGATTAGTCTCTGAATACAATTCATCATTTTAGTCTCCGAATACAATTCATCATATTAGTCTCCGAATTGAAAAGACCGAACAAAGATAGAACATTATATTACAAGTCTCGAGACCGCGAGTTTGTCTTCACATTACAAGTCGATATCGATCATCTAAACTACCATCACATAGAAGAGAGCTGCGGTCATCACGATGAGCATCATCACGATGAAACTCGTCTTCATCCGGTTCCTCCAACGCTCCCTCCCCTCTCCCGCTAGATAGCGGGCGTATCTAGATTCGGCCTCGGCCCTAGTGGCGTACCCTTTGTAACTGTTACCGCTGAATCGGTGAACCTGTCTCCGACACTCCTCCCAGTCGTCGTAGACTCCGGGAACCTTACCCTTGTACACGACATACCACGGCATCGCTATGCAGTAGCCAAACGAAACGTTAGTACCAATTCACAGACAATACATAAGCAATATATAAGTATGCAACAGAATGATCGGAAGAGAAAAGCAAGACATTAATAGCATCGATTACATCTAAGTTGAAGGACTCTCGAAACCAAAGAGACATACTACAAGTTCATTAAAGTGTAATTACAACATGAGCCAATCGATGTTTCAGAACTAGACACAGCATCACTGCTTTCGACTCGACTCAAGGGACCGGAGCGTGGATGAAGCCGCCGTCTATCGTGGGAGTCATGAAACAACGGGCGTTGTCAGCCTGCATTTGTAGGATTGTGTCGATGTCACTGTTGGACGGTTGATTTCTGAGGTAGAACTGCCCCGAGGTACGAAGGACATCTTGATGGATGATTTCCGCAAACTCCGACTGGATGCGAAAGAATTCTTGTCTGATGTCCGCGTCCTGGATTGCTGACACGCTCGCGGCCCAATCTTTGAGTCTACTCGGTAGCAGTAGTTGATGATGGTCCCGTACGATCGCCCGCATGTGATGGATGGCGTAGTAGGCACCCTTCTGACCGCCAGGCGGCTGCTTGACGCAGCAGAACGTCGTATTGTGGGAGAACACGTGCTTGCCGTACTTACGAATAGGCCTGGTGAAGGTGCCTCCAGATTTGACGTAGCCGGGGAGAACATCATCAAGAACCTTCTTGACATTTGTGTAGTCTACATTTGACTGACGGTCCGGGTCGAAATACGTGGCCATGGAATATTTGGGGCTTAGGAGGATGAGCGTGCAATGTGTGTCACTGCAGAAAACACGGAATGTTAAAAGAAAAACAATCGAAATCTAAGAATTCATATGTTACGGGGCGGTTGAGGGGAGGACTTACTCGGGAAAGTAAGGCACGAGGAAGTTGTCCTTATCTTGGTTTGCCAGAATGACGCTTCGAGGTAAGAACTCGCGACTTGCCGGTCCCCAGCGCTGCCCAAGATCTTGGCACGCATGTAGAAGGGGTCGACTATCACGATGTCCGGGGTCTTGTCGCGAATGATCCGCATCTCCATACTCAGCGAAAATAGCCGAACGAAGGTGTAGTGCAGCGGATGAAGGTTCAACATAGCGTGGATGTCATCAAACCGCAGGACGATCGTACCCCCGATGGAGTTATCCACAAAGCCCTTGCCCCTGGCACCTTGGCCGCGAAAACCGGGTATGCCACATCCTTCTCTCGGAGACGCCGCTTCTCCAAAGAAAGAACACTGTCATGCAGACTCCGCATAGCACCGGTTGCAGCATCGAGCATATTTCTCGGTAGCATCGGCCTACCCGCCACATGCACCCTCCTCGAGATATCCGCAGTTGAAGGTGGCCCGTCCTGAGCACGGATCGTACTCGGTGCCGGCTGGCCCGCACCCTTGTTAGTCTTTCTTTTGCGTGCCTTCTTCTTGATCTCCTGTAATGGGACCGAGTTCTGCTCACAGACCGCCTTCTTGAGTGTGTTGGGGCTGATCATATTTCGCACCTTGCCTATCTGAGGCTCGGTGAAGTCAGCAGCTGGAGGCGTCTCCTGAGAGCTGAACTGCAGACGACGCCTGTTGCAACTTGGCTTCTCCGCGGTACCAGCTAGATCGCACACGTCTTTTGTTGGGTTGGGTTCTTGAGAAGGAGGCCCCATGAAGTCGCCACCGTCCCCATGATCGGCAAAGTACTGATTGACGTTGGCAAATGTATCGTCGTCGTCGTCGTTCTGATCCTGTGCCATATGCATGTTTGGATCCAGTGGCATAGGGATGTCCGGCACCGTTGCGGCGGTCTTGCCATGGGGCCGACTTGGCGCCGGCACGACTGGCGGTGTTGTCTTTGGGGTGGTGTCCCCCGCCCCCAAATGAATCTGGCTCTTCGGCCAAAGCAGGGGCTAGCTTAGGCAGGCGCTAAGGTTCATCACGTCATCATCGTCGGCCCCGATGGGTCGAATCGGAGGTAACACCTCGTCGCAGCCTGGCAGCACCCGAACCAGTTGAACCCTAAACAAGTTGGGTGGCATCTGGGTACCGTGGAACAAGGGGTTGCCCGGTTGAACAATTTTGCCCTTGGCGACATCGACCAACTCGTTGTTCACGAAGTGCAGGAGAGTGCACGGAACGTCGGCGGCGCCCTGCGAAAACATGTAGGGCGTTAGGGATGCCCAGTCAAAGGCAAGGAGATGAAGTCCTCGGCCGAGAGAGGCTTAATTAGTTACCGTGATGATGGCGTCGAGCTCGGCTAATGTCGCGGCACCGCCAACGGCGGGCGTGCAGTTGACGGAGGGGCCGCTTGCTGCAGAGGTGCCGGCCGGCGTACACCCGGGTGCATTAAGCTCCCGTGCCAGCGTCGGAGACACCAATGCCGGCTCCGCCGGAGACACCAATGGCCCCGCCATCGCGTTCTGCGAGTTGCTGGCCGTGAAGCTAGGAATCGGGGGCGGCCCCTGTTGGCCGCCCGCAATCCACGCACTAATCCCCTGGATCAAGGTAGGCACAATGGCGGTGATCGTCGCTCCGAGTTGTTGTTGCACTTGCTCTTGGACAATCTCCGGAATCCGCGCCACCTGTGCCCTGAGTTCTTGAACCTCGCGCGCCTGGCTTTCCGAGCTGGTCTTTTTCTCCTTTCGCCCAGCAGTGTCATAGTATGATGACCATTTTGTCGACAAGCCTTTGCCGGCCACACGACCAGCTGATGTCGGCTTACTGAGCTTATCCTTGTTCTTCATTACATTCAACGCCCTATTTAGAGTGGTGTCCCAAGGGTTGCTCTTAGTCGACCCCGCGCTACTGCTTTCAGTCGCCTGCGGAAGGAATGTGAACCATTTAGAAATTTGGCTTCATTAATTAGAATGCAACCATATGGAGCTAATTACGAGGGGGTTTATTCCTTACCAGAATAAGCTCAAGCGCCCTGGTCTTCGGATCCGTGGTAAGCTCCTTTGTTTTCGGGTCCTTCTTGTACCGGGCCCTGACAAAGTTCCTGGTCTGCTTGTCACCGTATTTATCGAAGAGGGGCGGTAGGCCTTGCTCGGCACGGTCCGCCTCCTCCTTGTCCCATATAGGCTCCGCCACTCTGTAACCGCCGGGACCGAGTGTGTGTTCCCCTAAGTTCAGCTCCCGCATTTCTTTCCCCCCACTTACTTGATTCGGAGTATGCGGTGCTCGAGCAATTGATCTTGAAGTCGTTGTAGTCATCTTCGGTGATCGAAGGATTTTTCTCCTTGATCTTCTCATAACTCTCACCTTTCTCGATCATTCTCTTCACATTGCTTTTCCAAGTAGACAGGGCCTTGCTCATCTTCGTGAGGGCAGCATTGTTCACTTTATTCCCTTTGAGGCTTGTGTTTTCAAATTCAGCGGGGAACTTGTATCGTTCGTGCAGCTTCGTGAAGAGGAGGTTGCGCAAATTCCCTCGGTCAGGATGCCTCAGGTTCTCGGTGTTGATCGAGACGGTGCTCCGGAGAATGCACCCGAGCTGAAGCGAGTACCCCTTGACTATTCGTTCGGGCGCCGTTGGATTCCCGTCGGAGTCCACTTCAGTAACTTCCTCCTTGAGGGTGCGGAGCACGGTCGGGCGCCGGTCCTTCCGTTGCCTCTTCGGTTGGCTGCCATCTGTGCGTGCGCCGCCATCATCAGTGGTGGCATCCTCGGCGGCACCATCAGTGGTGGCATCCTCGGCGGCACCATCAGTGGTGGCATCAGTGGGGTCATCCTCGGCGGTACCATCAGTGGTCTCAGGATCGGTGGGGAAGGCGGCGTTCTCATACAAGTGAGGTTGTTCCACCATCTCCTGGGACAGCTTCCAGAATGGCTTGACGCTCGAACCCCCGGCCTCATCGTTGTTGGCCATGTTTCTCTCTAAATAGGAACAAAGTTTGGTCAAAAAGTTGGTTATTGTCAAGGAACAAGATCATGGTCTCATCATTTAGGGTTTGTCGACACCGAGGCATCCTAAAAGCTAAGCTTTTATCATTGAGGGTTTTTCGACGCCGAGGCACCCTAAAAGCCTAAGCTTTCATCATTTCGGTTTTTATCGACACCGAGGCACCCTAAAAGCCATGCATTAGTCACAAGTACGCCGGGGCACTTGATCCTACTTAATTACCTACTAAGATACCCCGGCCCATGCATTAGTCACAAGTACCCCATATGTCCTATTTTTAGCAAAGTCATGCTAAAATTCACGAAAATTTTTAGCATGACCTTTGCTGAAAATAGGACATATGGAGTACCCGAATTTGCCGGAACGGAAGTTAATCGACATTCCGGCAAACTCAAGGGCCTCTCGGGTGGACAAGGCAAAAAAGGCCTCCATCACAACATGGAAAATACATTGGCATGTGAAGAGGTGAAACAATATATGCATCTCCAAGCAGTATCATCTCCAAGCAGTATCATATTTGTAATGACTGAAAATATTTACTTCAGGAAATATTTACTACTGTAGTTTCTGTTACAAACAAAAAAAAGACTGAAGTTTGTCCTAGCTATATTTCAGGATGATTTTTCAGTTGCTCATGCTTTTTACAAATTGTAGCTACTGTTTTTTATACCTAAACAAAATTGCCCTAGCTATATTTGCTACTGTTTTTATACCTAATTTTTTGCTACTGTTTTTTTAATTTGCTACTGCTTTTTTTATTTGCTACTGCTTTTTTATACATACACCACCAAAGTCCAAAGAGTAACCACTTATAAGCTACCAGGAGTAAGTAACTAACTAAATACACTTCTATAACAAAATAAATCAGAAACTTAGTTTTCAGTGTAATGAAACTAATTTGGCGTTGTAGGTCTTGATATATTTTTCTTATGGACTTGGTCAAATTTGAATAAGGACAAAGCTAGAACTTCAATTAATTTGGAATGGAGAGAGTAATCCACAATAGATAAACTGAAGCATACTAAATGAAGACAAGCTCTTGGATGCTACACCTTAGTTTTAGAATAGACAAACAGACACGTTCTAACTTCTAATGGAAAACATGGTTAGATAGATGATTACAAATTGCACATGAAAGAACAGGGGTAAATATTGTTAACAGAAGACAGCCAAACAAATATATTGCTCTTTATGAGGTTATGAGGTTACAGAGTACAAACTTAACTTGAGAATGACAGTGTTCAAAATAGTCAATGAAAAATTCATCAGTACTGAACATAATTAACAGAAGTTATTTTGATGGTATATAAGAATATTTATGGAACAAACAACATGAAGATAGCTGCAATCTTAAACAAAAATCAAAGCACACTTGTCTGTAAAAAGCTAACAAACTATGTGATGCTTCCAGCTAATATGTTCAGAGAACAGGACCATGAGAAAAAATAACAGAAACTATATGATTTAACTGGTTTCAAAACATGAAGTCCTAAAAGCTCTTGTTTTTGACTTTGCATCCACTGATAAAGAAGAATCAGAGTAGTGAGCACGACTGTAAATGTTCTGAAAATTAAAAGAAAAGAGAGATTGCATGTTCATCTTAGCTGCAGTCCTGATCGTGAGAAGTACATCCTATATGTTTTACCAAGGGAACAGTAGGGATAACAGAAAGTCACTGTTGTCACTGTCCTAGTGAAGAATTTTGTGCTATCTACCTTCTTGGTTTACCCCCTAGTGCTTCGATACATATGCAATTACACAACTGAACAGTAGTATGCTGGTTTTACTTACATGAACAAAATTTATGTTGGGAGCAGGGAGTATCCCTGCTGTACGTGTCAGAAAAAATATGGTTGATTCTAGAGCTAAGTTGATACTCCAAGAGGTGTTCTACGCATGGGAGCTCCATTTAAATCAAACATAGTATGCAGTTCCCAAACAAAATGTACTCAGGAGTCCAAAAGCGAAGTTCAGAGACAGATTGTTGTATTAGGAGCAGAGAGGGAGAGGTGGGAAATGGAGGCGGGGGTGATTTGGATGGGGTACCTGCGGGCGTAGAAGACAGGGGCGTCGTCGGGGACGAAGACGTCGACGCTGTGGATGTTGGTGGTGGTGCGACGAGGTCCGAGAGGCGACGAGGTCCGGGTGGTGGTGGTGCTCCGAGGAGACGAGGAGAGCGGCGCCAAGGAGACGAGGACGACGGGGCGGCGGGGCGGCGGCGTCGGGAGAGGAGAGGGCGGCGTCGCGGTGTCGGGGCGTCGGGGCGGAGACGAGGACGACGGGGCGGCGTCGAGGCAGCGGGGCAGCGGCGTCGGGAGAGGAGAGGGGAAGGGGATCGAGGGCGAGGGCAAGGGAGAGAGAGGGGATAGGTTATCCAACAGGTACATCCATACTAATGGCGCACCTCACCCTGGTGCGCCATAAGTACATCCATACTAATGGCGCACCTCACCCTGGTGCGCCATAAGTACATCCATACTAATGGCGCACCTCACCCTGGTGCGCCATTAGTATTTTTTTTTATTTCTGCTCGAGCCAACAGGTTATCTTCCACCTTACCTGATCCACACCAAGTTCCCTCTACTAGCTCGACTGGTCAGTAGCCAGTTCTCACACCAGGAGGTCCTGGGTTCGATTCCCAGGCTCCACAATTTTTTTATGCATTTAAAATGCTGTTTGATATTTATTTGTGTTTAAATATGTTCAAACTTGTTTAAATCATAACAGTAATATTTTTTTATAAGACAGTAATAATTTTTTTTAAAAATATCATCAAACAGTAATGCCGGTGGAGCGGGGGAGGGTGCGCGGGGTGCGGGGGGCCGGTGGACCGGGGGGTGCTCGGCGGCGAGGGGGACCGGATCTGGCGAGGTGGGATAGCTAGCGATCGAGATGGAGGGGGATCGAGATCGAGTGTCTATGAAATTTAAAAATATTCATGATAGTTCAAAAAGTGCCCATGAAATACAATCGAGAAATGAAGGCTACGATTTAAATACAGTCGATCTTAGCTAGCTATCTGTTCACAATCTTCTTGCCCTTCTTTTTCGCAAATGGAGTTCTTCTGTGGAACGGACGTCCTTTAGGTAGGGTGGTCCTGCTTCTTCTTGTGGTGTATGCTGCTACTTCATCATCGTCGTCATGTTCGATTCTCGGGTCGCCGTACTTGTCGAAGTCTTGCTCATTGGCTACTCCATCCATTCCGATGATCTTCCTTTTGCCTCTCCTCACGACAACACGACTGGGCTTTGACGGGTCGGTAATGAAGAAGCATTGGTCCACTTGGGAAGCCAGTACCCATGGCTCATTTTTCGCGGTGACGTTTGCGCCTGCGGTCTTGGATTTGGCTTCGGGTATAACCATGGTGGTGAAATACCGGTCTTCTTTTAGGACGCTCTTGGCCCATCTGACACGGAACATCGGGACCTTCTCTCCAGCGTAGCTCAGCTCCCAGATCTCCTCGATCCTTCCGTAGTATCTGTCCTTGTCGTTACCGGTGTAGGATTCCATCGTTACCCCGGAGTTCTGATAACCATCGCTCTTCATGTCCTTGGCCTCGGTGTAGAATGTGTAGCCGTTGATATCGTACGCCTCATAGGTCATCAGGTTGTGCTCGGTGCCCTGTGACAAGGCGAATATGAGTTGTTCTTCCGCGGAAGAATCCTCATGTAAAGGGTACGACGGAAGCTTCTGCTTGAACCAACGCGTGAAACATGAGTTGTGCTCTTTGAGTATATGTCCGTCCGTCCTCTGTTGGCCTCGGTCATTGTACGTCTTCTTAATAAAGGTTTTGTGCTCTACCACCCAAGGATCGACCACGTCTATGTGTTGTAGCGCGACTAGGTTTGCTCTTTCAAAGTCGGCGAGTTGACCCTCGAAGTCGACATGCATTTCGCGGCGACCCTCACGGTGACCCCATCCAGCGAGCCTGCCGAGGTGCCTGTTGACGGGCAGACCAACGGGGTTCTCGATGCCTAGATAATTCGTGCAGTAGGAGATGCACTCTTCGGTCAGAAAGCCCCTGGCTATGCTTCCCTCTGGACGTGACATGTTGCGAACGTATCCTTTGATGACACCATTCATCCTTTCGAACGGCATCATGCTGTGCAGGAACGTCGGCCCGAGTTGGATGATATCGTCCATGATATGGACCGGCAGATGCACCATAACGTCGAAGAATGCGGGCGGGAAGTACATCTCAAGATCGCATAGTATCACCACGATCTCTTCCTGTAGCCTTCTGAGTTGCCTCACGCCAACAGACTTTCGAGAGATGACGTCGAAAAAGTTGCATAGGCCAAATAGCGTTTCACGGACGTGCGCGTCCATGATCCCACGGATTGCAACTGGAAGTATCTGCGTCATCAGCACGTGACAGTCATGAGACTTCATCCCGCTGAACTTCAGCTTCGCTAGGTCTAGGTATCTGCTTATCTTCCCCGCGTAACCGTAAGGAAGTTTTACTCCTACGAGGCAGGTGAAAAACTGCTCGATCTCCTCCTGACTTAGAGTGAAGCACGCGGGAGGGTAGTCATTTCCGGTCTTCTTGGCCTTTTTGCCTTTGCGACGACTTTCCGTGTCCTGCTTCGCCTCATCATCATCATCATCATCATCATCATCATATATAGCGTGAAGCTCCTGCCTGATGCCCATTGATTTCAAGTCTGCCCTTGCTTTCGGCCCATCTTTGGTCCTCTCTGGCATGTTGAGCAGGGTACCAAGCAGACTCTCGCACACGTTCTTCGTGATATGCATGACATCAAGGCTGTGAGGCACACGGTGGATCTTCCAGTACGACAAGTCCCAGAAAACAGACCTCGTTTTCCATACCTTCAGCAGCGGCTCTGGCGCCTTTCGCTTCTTTCCCGGCTCTGGCGCCTTTTGCTTCTTTCCCGGCAGTGGGCAGTCTTTCCAATTTTTCAACAGCTCGTCTATTTCCTCGCCGCTCCTCGTACGCGGGCGTCCTCGGGGTTCGGTTTCACCATCGAATAGATCCTTGCGTTTTCTCCACGGGTCATCGTCGCGAAGCCACCTTCGATGTCCCATGAACACGGTTTTCGAAGACCCGGGATCTCTATCTAGCTGGCGATACGTTGTGTCATCCATGCACCTGACGCATCCAGAAAATCCGTGGACCACCTGCCCCGCGACATATCCGTAACCGAGATAGTCGTGCACCGTCGTGAGCAGCGCGGCTCTCATAGGGAAATATTCTTTCTCTACGGCGTCCCACGTATTGGCTGGCGTTTTCCACATCGTGTCAAGCTCCTCTTTCAGCAGCCCCAGATACAGATTGATGTCGTTCCCTGGTTGTTTCGGTCCTTCGATTAGCATACTCATGTGAATGTACTTTCTCTTCATGCACAACCAGGGGGGAAGGTTTTACATCCACACAAACACAGGCCAGGTGCTATGTGTGCTTCTCTGGCTGCCAAACGGATTGACTCCATCGGTGCTCGCACCCAGCACGATGTTCCTTGGATCGTTCCCAAATTCTAGGTCTTCGAAGTTCAACGCTTGCCACTGGCTCGCATCCTTAGGGTGACTCAGCATCTTGTCTTTTTTATCTATCTCCGGATCATTTGCGTCATCTTCTCGCTTCTTCTCCTCCCTATCCGCGTGCCAACGCAGGAGCTTTGCTACCTTAGGGTCCGCGAAATACCGCTGCAGATGAGGAGTGATCGGAAAGTACCACACCACTTTTCGAGGAGCTTTCTTCCTCTTCTTGTATCGAGTGACGCCGCACACCGGACATATGGTAGACTCCGCGTGCTCGTCCCGATAAATGATGCAATTGTTCATGCACACATGGTATTTCACGTGCGGTAAATCCAGAGGACACACGATTTTCTTCGCCTCCTCCAAACTGGTTGGGCACTTGTTCCCCTTGGGAAGACGTTCGTGCCAGAATGACATGTTCTCGTCGAAGCATGCGGCGGTCATTTTGTGTTTTACCTTCATCTCCAGAGCCATGAGCGGTACTTTCAGGCGGGTATCCTCGGGCCTGCATCCTTCATACAATGGAGTAACCGCGTCTAACTCAAGTTGATCCATCTTGGCTTTCTCTCGGGCGGCAGCTCTTGCGTTATCCGTCTGCTTGAGAAGCAGCTCTTGAATATGAGGGTCCTGCACCCAGCCCATCGATGGTCCAGCGTCGTCTGCTCCGCCGGCATCATCATCTTCATGATCATGCCCGTCGTCTGCTCCGGCATCTTCCTCATCATCATGTCCTGCATCTTCTACATGATGACTGTGTACAGCATCACCGTCGTGATCATCTCTTGGGGATTCTTCGTCTTCTCGCCCGCCCGAGCCGCGGTGGTTGTCTTGCTGCCCTTCCTCATTTCTTGCCCGACCCCCATGGACGACTTCGTAGTCATCTTCATCACCTTGCCACCGATAGCCATCCATGAAACCACGCAAGAGCAGGTGGTCCCGCACCTGCCCGGATTCCGGGTCCGCAATAAGGCTCTTCAGCTTGCATCTTCGACACGGACATCTTATCTCCGTCTCGTTCTTTTGAAGCATCTTGGCCTTCACGGACCTCAAAAACCTATTCACGATGCCTTCGGTCATCATGCGGACCATGGTCGCCTGCGGGGTAGAGCAAAACGATATTTTAGAACCAAGAAAAAATTTGGCATGACTTTCCCTAAAAATAGGACCAAAAAGAATGCTTAATGCCAAAATTCTCGCCGAAACGGAAATGAATCAACATTCCGGCAAAATATTGGCAACTATCGCATTTCAAATACCGGTACACCTCCAAACACAAACACATATGCAACACCACAAACATATGCAACACCACGAACATACATAGATCTAGCTAGGCCATAAAAAGTGCATGTGCACATTGTTGTAGGGAGAACAACATAAATATAGCTTCCCCCCTTACTTACCTATCAAAACAAGGTAATTTAACCACTTAAATTGAATGAATCTATGGTGGAAATGAGGTGAAAAAGAGGAGGCACCCGAGACAAGGAGGAGGTGGAGAGAATGAAGTGGGGAGAAAGTGAGTGTGGGTAGGAGAGGCTGTCCAAAATATCTTGTTGCTGCCCACTTACTAATGGCGCACCAACTCTAAATGCGCCGTTCGTAATCCAGGTTACTAATGGCGCACCTTCTGGTGGTGCGCCATTAGTATGTTTGGACAGGCGCACTAGTTAAAAATTTTTTGATACTAATGGCGCACCCTGGGCCAGGTGCGCCATTACTAGTTACAACTAGTAATGGCGCACTGTGTCTGGATGCGCCATTAGTATGTTTGGACAGGCGCACTAGTTAAATTTTTTTTGATACTAATGGCGCACCCTGGGACAGGTGCGCCATTACTAGTTACAACTAGTAATGGCGCACTGTGTCTGGATGCGCCATTAGTATGTTTGGACAGGCGCACTAGTTAAAAAAATATTTTTTTTGGATACTAATGGCGCACCCTGGGCCAGGTGCGCCATTAGTATGTTTGGACAGGCGCACTAGTTAATTTTTTTTGATACTAATGGCGCACCCTGCGCCTGGTGCGCCATTAGTAGTTTCAACTCTAATGGCGTATCAGAAGGTGGTGCGCCATTAGTATATACTAATGGCGCACCACTTGTCTGGTGTGCCATTAGTGTCAATCCCATCTATAGCCCTTTTTCTAGTAGTGTAGGGATCAAACCCTAACAAAACTAACTCGATTACATGATAAATCTCATCCAACCCATCACCGTCCAGCAAGCCTACGATGGAATTACTCATGCACAGCGGTGAGCATCATGAAATTGGTGATGGAGGATGGTTGATGATGACGACGGCGATGGATTCCCCTCTCCGGAGCCCCGAACAGACTCCAGATCAGCCCTCCCGAGAGAGATTAGGGCTGGGCGGCGGCTCCGTATCGTAAAATGCGATGAATCCTTTTCTCTGATTTTTTTCTCCCTGAACGTGAATATATAGAGTTGGAGTTGAGGTCGGTGGAGCCTCAGGGGGCCCACAAGACAGGGGGGCGCGCCCAGGGGGGCAGGCGCGCCCTCCACCCTCGTGGACAGGGTGTGGGCCCCCTGGAGTTGATTCCTTTGCCAGTATTTTTATTAATTCCAAAAAATATTCTCCGTGAAGTTTCAGGTCATTCCGAGAACATTTATTTCTGCACAAAAATAACACCATGGCAATTCTGCTGAAAACAGCGTCAGTCTGGGTTAGTTCCATTCAAATCATGCAAGTTAGGGTCCAAAACAAGGGCAAAAGTGTTTGGAAAAGTAGATACAATGGAGACGTATCACTCTACAGGTGTCTCCGAAGCTGTTTATTGGGTTGGCATAGATCGAGATTAGAATTTGTCACTCCATGTATCGGAGAGGTATCTCTGGGCCCTCTCGTTAATGCACATCACTATAAGCTTTGTAAGCAATGTGACTAATGAGTTAGTTACGGGATGATGCATTACGGAACGAGTAATAAGACTTTCCGGTAACGAGATTGAACTAGGTATTTGTTGGAAATATGCCCTAGAGGCAATAATAAAATGGTTATTATTATATTTCCTTGTTCATGATAATTGTCTATTGTTCATGCTATAATTGTGTTCTCCGAAAATCGTAATACATGTGTGAATACATAGACCACAACATGTCCCTAGTGAGCCTCTAGTTGACTAGCTCGTTGATCAATAGATGGTTACGGTTTCCTGACCATGGACATTGGATGTCATTGATAACGGGATCACATCATTAGGAGAATGATGTGATGGACAAGACCCAATCCTAAGCATAGCACAAGATCGTGTAGTTCGTCTGCTAAAGCTTTTCTAATGTCAAGTATCATTTCCTTAGACCATGAGATTGTGCAACTCCCGGATACCGTAGGAATGCTTTGGGTGTGCCAAACGTCACAACATAACTGGGTGGCTATAAAGGTGCACTGCGGGTATCTCCGAAAGTGTCTGTTGGGTTGGCACGAATCGAGACTGGGATTTGTCACTCCGTGTGACGGAGAGGTATCTCTGGGCCCACTCGATAGGACATCATCATAATGAGCTCAATGTGACCAAGGAGTTGATCACGGGATGATGTGTTGCGAACGGCTAAAGAGACTTGCCGGTAACGAGATTGAACAAGGTATAGGGATACCGACGATCGAATCTCGGGCAAGTATCATACCGGTAGACAAAGGGAATTGAGTACGGGATTGATTGAATCCCGACATCGTGGTTCATCCGATGAGATCATCGTGGAATATGTGGGAGCCAACATGGGTATCCAGATCCCGCTGTTGGTTATTGGCCGGAGAGATGTCTTGGTCATGTCTGCATGCCTCCCGAACCCGTAGGGTCTACACACTTAAGGTTCGATGACGCTAGGGTTATAGGGAAAGTTTGTACGTGGTTACCGAATGTTGTTCGGAGTCCCGGATGAGATCCCGGACGTCACGAGGAGCTCCGGAGGTAAAGAATAATATATAGGAAGTGAGGTTTTGGCCACCGGAAGTGTTTCGGGCGTCACCGGTAATGTACCGGGACCACCGGAGGGTTCCGGGGGTCCACCGGGAGGGGCCACCAGCCCCGGGGCTTGCATGGGCCAAGAGTGGGAAGGGACCAGCCCCTGAGTGGGCTGGTGCGGCTCCCACCAGGGCCCAAGGCGCAGATGGGCCTAAGGCCCACCCTAGGGCGCGCCCCCCTCTCTTTCCCTCTTGGCCGCCCCCCTCCATCCCATCTAGGGCTGTCGCCCCCCTAGGGGTGGGAACCCTAGAGGGGGCGCACCCTCCTCCCCTCCTCCTATAAATACTGGGGGGTTTGGGGCTGCCTAAGACACGAGTCTCTCTCTCTCGGCGCAGCCCTACCTCTCCACATCCTCGTTCTCCATAGGGCTTGGCGAAGCCCTGCTGGAAACCACGCAGCTCCACCACCACCACGTCGTCGTGCTGCTGCTGGAGTTGTCTTCCCCAACCTCTCCCTCCTCCTTGCTGGATCAAGGCGCGGGAGACTTCACCGGGCTGCACGTGTGTTGAATGCGGAGGCGCCGTTGTTCGGCGCTTAGATCGGAATCGACCGCGATCTGAATCATTGCGTGTACGACTCCTCCAACCGCATTCTTGCAACACTTCCGCAACGCGATCTTCAAGGGTATGAATATGCACTCCCCTCTCTCTCGTTTCTAGTCTCTCCATAGATTGATCTTGGTGATGCGTAGAATTTTTTTAATTTCTGCATCGATCCCCAACAGTGGCATCATGAGCTAGGTCTATGCGTAGTTTCTATGCACGAGTAGAACACAAGTTGTTGTGGGCGTCGATTTTGTCAATTTACTTGCCGTTACTAGTCTTATCTTGATTCGGCGGCATCGTGGGATGAAGCAGCCCGGACCGACCTTACACGTACGCTTACGTGAGACAGGTTCCACCGACTGACATGCACTAGTTGCATAAGGTGGCTAGCGGGTTGATGTCTACTACACAACCTTCTTCTTGTAGACGTTGTTGGGTGATACGTCTCCAACGTATCTATAATTTTTGATTGCTTCATGTCTTAGTCCTTTCGAATTTCTAAGTTGGGAATTTGATATCGACTAAATCAAGAAACTCGATTTCACTATGATATGACCACTGAACCCTTTGATGCAACATTTCTTGTTTCCAGAAGATCTCGGATGGTTTCTGAAGCTTCCATGATCTTGTAAAAGAAAGGAACCCTTTCTATAAGTCATGAAGACGTGGACCAAAAGACTAAGAAACTGCACAATCTATTGATTGACTGAAAAACTCAAGCTGAGTAACTTGCTTGAATGATCGCTCCGGCTCTGGGCCGTCTGATCTTCGGGATGCAGAATAGGGGATCACTTGCCAACCGTTAGTTAGGACCAGTGAAAACCCATGCTTGGTGAAGGCGAAGTTCAGTTTGGAGATCTAACAATTCCTTATGTCGTGTATCCTCGATTGATGCAGCCTCAGATGCCTATATTATATTCTGTTTTGGACATTATTGGGCTTTATTATACACTTTTATATTATTTTTGGGACTAACCTATTAACCGGAGGCCCAGCCCAGAATTGCTGTTGTTTTGCCTATTTCAGAGTTTCGTAGAAAAAGAATATCAAACGGAGTCCAAACGGAATGAAACCTTCGGGAACGTGATTTTCAGAATGAACGTGATCCAGAGGACTTGGACCCTACGTCAAGACATCAACCAGGTAGGCACGAGGTAGGGGGCGCGCCCTCCACCCTCATGGGCCCCATGTTGCTCCACCGACGAACTTCTTCCTCCTATATATACCTACGTACCCCCAAACTACCAGATACGGAGCATAAAACCTAATTCCACGGCGCAACCTTCTGTACCCGTGAGATCCCATCTTGGGGCCTTTTCCGGAGCTCCGCCGGAGGGGGAATCGATCACGGAGGGCTTCTACATCAACACCATAGCCTCTCCGATGATGTGTGAGTAGTTTACCTCAGACCTTCGGGTCTATAGTTATTAGCTAGATGGCTTCTTCTCTCTCTTTGGATCTCAATACAAAGTTCTCCACGATTCTCGTGGAGATCTATTCGATGTAATCCTCTTTTGCGGTGTGTTTGTTGAGACCGATGAATTGTGGGTTTATGATCAAGTTTATCTATGAACAATATTTGAATCTTCTCTGAATTCTTTTATGTATGATTGGTTATCTTTGCAAGTCTCTTTGAATTATCAGTTTGGTTTGGCCTACTAGATTGATCTTTGTTGCAATGGGAGAAGTGCTTAGCTTTGGGTTCAATCTTGCAGTGTCCTTTCCCAGTGACAGTAGGGGCAGCAAGGCACGTATTGTATTGTTGCCATCAAGGATAACAAGATGGGGTTTATATCATATTGCATGAATTTATCCCTCTACATCATGTCATCTTACTTAAAGCGTTACTCTGTTCTTTTGAACTTAATAATCTAGATGCATGCTGGATAGCGGTCGATGTGTGGAGTAATAGTAGTAGATGCAGGCAGGAGTCGGTCTACTTGTCGCGGACGTGATGCCTATATACATGATCATACCTAGATATTCTCATAACTATGCTCAATTCTGTCAATTGCTCAACAGTAATTTGTTTACCCACCGTAATACTTATGCTCTCGAGAGAAACCACTAGTGAAACCTATGGCCCCCGGGTCTATTTTCCATCATATTTAATCTCCCGACAACAAGCTATTTCTGGTGCCGTTTTTATTTTGCTTTCTTTACTTTGCATCTTTATCATAAAAATACCAAAAATATTATCTTATCATATCTATCAGATCTCACTCTCGTAAGTGACCGTGAAGGGATTGACAACCCCTTTATTGCATTGGTTGCGAGGATTTATTTGTTTGTGTAGGTACGAGGGACTCGTGCGTGGCCTCCTACTGGATTGATACCTTGGTTCTCAAAAACTGAGGGAAATACTTACGCTACTTTACTGCATCACCCTTTCCTCATCAAGGGAAAACCAACGCAGTGCTCAAGAGGTAGCAAGAACGATTTCTGGCGCCGTTGCCGGGGAGTCTACGCAAAAGTCAACATACCAAGTACCCATCAGAAACCCTTATCTCCCGCATTACATCATTTGCCATTTGCCTCTTCACCCTTGCTGTTTTATTCGCCCTCTCTTTTCCGTTAGCCTCTTTTTTCGCTTGCTTCCTGTTTGCTCGTGTGTTGGATTGCTTGCTTGTCATGATGGCTCAAGATAATACCAAATTGTGTGACTTTACCAATACCAACAACAATGATTTCCTTAGCACTCCAATTGCTCCTCTTACCGATACAGAATCTTGTGAAATCAATACTGCTTTACTGAATCTTGTCATGAAAGATCAATTCGCCGGCCTTCCTAGTGAAGATGCCGCTACCCATCTAAATAGCTTCGTTGATTTGTGTGATATGCAAAAGAAGAAAGATGTGGATATTGATATTGCTAAATTGAAGCTATTTCCTTTTTCGCTTAGAGATCGTGCTAAAGTTTGGTTTTCATCTTTGCCTAAAAATAGTATTGATTCTTGGAATAAGTGCAAAGATGCTTTTATCTCTAAGTATTTTCCTCCCGCTAAGATCATCTCTCTTAGAAACGATATTATGAATTTTAAGCAACTTGATCATGAACATGTTGCACAAGCTTGAGAGAGGATGAAATTAATGATACGTAATTGCCCTACACATGGTTTGAATTTGTGGATGATTATACAAAATTTTTATGCCGGATTGAATTTTGCTTCTAGAAATCTTTTAGATTCGGTCGCGGGAGGCACTTTTATGGAAATCACTTTAGGAGAAGCTACTAAACTCCTAGATAATATTATGGTAAATTATTCTCAATGGCATACTGAAAGATCTACTAATAAAAAGGTGCATGCGATAGAACAAATTAATGTTTTGAATGGAAAGATGGATGAACTTATGAAATTATTTGCTACTAAAAGTGTTTCTTCTGATCCTAATGATATGCCTTTGTCTACTTTGATTGAGAATAATAATGAATCTATGGATGTGAATTTTGTTGGTAGGAATAATTTTGGTAACAACGCGTATAGAGGAAACTTTAATCCTAGGCCGTACCCTAGTAATTCCTCTAATAATTATGGTAATTCCTACAACAATTCCTATGGAAATTTTAAGAAGATGCCTTCTGAATTTGATACTATTGTTAAAGAATTTATAAATTCGCAAAAGAATTTCAATGCTTTGCTTGAGGAAAAATTGCCTAAGATTGATGAATTGGCTAGGAACATTGATAGAATTTCTCTTGATGTTGATTCCTTGAAACTTAGATCTATTCCACCTAAGCATGATATTAATGAGTCTCCCAAAGCCATGAGAATTTCCATTGATGAGTGCAAAGAAAGAACCGCTAGGATGCGTGCTAAAAAAGATTGCTTTGTGAAAGTGTGTTCTTCTAATTTCTATGAAAATAAAGATGAAGATCTAAAAGTTATTGATGTGTCCCCCATTAAATCTTTGTTTTGCAATATGAATCTTGATAATGATGGGACTGAATATGATCCACCTTTACCTAGAAGGCGTTCCAAAAATTCGAAGTTTTTAGATCTTGATGCTAAAATTGGTAAAAGTGGATTGAAGAGATCAAAACTCTAGATATTAATGAACCCACTATTTTGGATTTCAAGGAATTTAATTATGATAATTGCTCTTTGATATATTGTATTTCCTTGTTGCAATCCGTGCTAAATTCTCCTCATGCTTATAGCCAAAATAAAGCTTTTACCAAACATATCGTTGATGCTTTGATGCAATCTTATGAAGAAAAACTTGAGTTGGAAGTTTCTATCCCTAGAAAACTTTATGATGAGTGGGAACCTACTATTAAAATTAAAATTAAAGATCATGAATGCTATGCTTTGTGTGATTTGGGTGCTAGTGTTTCCACGATTCCAAAAACTTTGTGTGATTTGCTAGGTTTCCGTGATTTTGATGATTGCTCTTTAAACTTGCACCTTGCCGGGTACGGCCCGAGGTCTCCTGGCCGGGTACGGCCCGAAGTCGGTTTGACTTTTTTCTTAAATAATTCCGATGTGCAGAAAAAGAAAGAAAAGAAATAGTAAACGGACTCCAAAAATCCCGAAATAAATTTTCTCCGTCCTCTAAAAATAGGCCGGACAAGGTGAACATTTATTTGGGCCTAAAATGCAATTTTGAAAAACGCATATTTTTCCTAATTCAAATAAAATAGCGACAAAACTCCGAATAAAAATCTTATTTGATTTTAATATTAAATCTCTGATATTTCTTTATTTTGAGGAAGTCTTTTTATCCTCTCTCTTTTATTTTTAATAAAAGAAATATTTCAGAGAAAAATAATTAAAATCAAAGATCCTCTTTTCAAAATTCGAGAAAACTCGAATATGAAAATAACGAAATCCCCAACTCTCTCCGTGGGTCCTTGAGTTGCGTAGAATTTCTAGGATGAACCAAAATGCAATAAAATATGATATGCAATGATGGTCTAATGTATAACATTCCAAATTGAAAATTTGGGATGTTACAAACCTACCCCCTTAAGATGAATCTCGCCCTCGAGATTCGGGTTGGCTAGAAAATAGGTGAGAGTGATCCTTCCGTAGGTCTTCCTCTCGTTCCCAGGTGGCTTCATCTTCGGTATGGTGACTCCATTGAACCTTGCAAAACTTGATAACCTTGTTGCGCGTAACTCGGCTGGCAAACTCGAGTATCTTGACTGGTTTCTCCTCATATGTCAAATCGCTATCCAACTGTATCGCTTCTAGCGGCACTGTATCTCTCAGAGGAATATCAGCCATCTCTGCGTGGCACTTCTTCAACTGAGAAATGTGGAACACATCGTGAACTCCGGACAATCCTTCGGGTAATTCCAACTTGTAGGCAACTTCTCCCATATATTCCAAAACTCTGTATGGTCCCACAAAACATGGCGCTAACTTTCCCTTAACTCCAAAGCGCTTCACTCCTCGAAGTGGGGATACACGAAGATACACTCTGTCTCCTACTTCATAAACTGTCTCCTTGCGTTTAGAATCCGCATAACTCTTCTGCCTGGACTGGGCTACCTTGAGTCTATCGCGAATCAGCTTAACCTTCTCTTCAGACTCTTTAATCAAATCTGGTCCAAACAACTGTCGGTCTCCAACTTCGTCCCACAACAACGGTGTTCTGCACCTTCTTCCGTACAGTGCTTCGAAATGGCCATCTTCAAACTGGCTTGATAGCTGTTGTTGTAAGAGAACTCTGCGTACGGCAAATTATCGTCCCAACTAGATCCATAGTCTAGCGCACAAGCTCTCAACATGTCCTCCAGAATCTGATTGACTCTTTCAGTCTGTCCATCCGTCTGCGGGTGAAAAGCTGTACTGAACTCTAGCCTGGTTCCCAAAGTTTCATGCAACTGATTCCAAAACTTTGAGGTAAACTGGGTTCCTTTATCTGATACAATGGTCCTCGAAACTCCATGCAGACATACGATCCTGGTCATGTATATCTTTGCCAACTTAGCACTGGTGTAAGTGGTCTTCACTGGGATGAAATGGGCTACCTTCGTCAAACGATCGACTACAACCCATATCGAGTCATAGCCCGAACGAGTCCTGGGTAATCCTGTGATAAAGTCCATGCCTAGTTTATCCCACTTCCATTCGGGTATCGGCAATGGTTGTAGCAATCCGGCTGGCTTTTGACGCTCTGCCTTCACTCTCTGACATACATCACGAACTGCTACATACTCTGCAATATCCTTCTTCATTCCGGTCCACCAGAACCTATCCTTCAAATCCAGATACATCTTGGTATTTCCTGGGTGAATCGAATATGGCGAATCATGGGCCTCTTGCAGAATCAACTTCCTGATCTCCTGATCATTTGGCACATATACGCGGTCCTCAAACCATAAGGTATCGTGCTCATCCTCACGAAATCCTTTAGCCTTTCCTTTACTCATCCTTTCCTTTATCTCGACAATCTCCTTGTCTGTCTTCTGAGCTTCTCTGATCTTATCCATCAAGGTAGACTGAATCTCCAAAGCTGCTACATAACCTCTTGGAACTATCTCCAAACATAGCTCGCGAAGGTCTTCTGCTAACTCCTTGGGTAACTCTCCGGTCATGAGTGTGTTGACATGACTTTTTCGGCTTAACGCATCGGCTACTACGTTAGCCTTTCCGGGATGATAATGTAACCTCATATCATAATCCTTTATTAGCTCTAACCATCTCCTCTTCCTGAGATTCAACTCCTTCTGCGTGAAGATATACTTCAAACTCTTGTGATCCGTGTATACCTCACAATGGTTTCCGATGAGAAAATGTCTCCATGTCTTCAACGCATGTACTACGGCTGCTAACTCCAAATCATGCGTAGCATAATTTAACTCATGGGGTTTAAGCTGTCGTCAGGCATATGAAACAACTCTTCCTTCCTGCATAAGTACGGCTCCAAGTCCTCGACGAGAAGCGTCGCAATACACTTCATAATTTTTGCGTTGATCTGGCAGAATCAACACTGGTGATGTAACCAAGCGTCTCTTCAACTCCTGAAAACTGGCCTCACATTCCTCAGTCCAATTGAATTTGGTGTCCTTCTTCAACAACTCCGTCATAGGTTTTGCAATCTTTGAGAAATTCTCAATGAACCTCCGGTAATAAATTGCGAGTCCAAGAAAACTCCGAATTTCTCCAACAGACGTGGGTGACTCCCAATTTGTCACAGTGACAACTTTGGTGGGGTCTACTGCTATTCCTTCTCCGGATATAACATGTCCAAGGAATCCAACTTCCTTCAACCAAAACTCACACTTGCTGAACTTGGCGTATAACTGATGTTCTCTGAGCTTACCAAGTACCAAACGCAAATGCTCTTTATGTTCTTCTTCATTCTTCGAGTAGACCAGAATGTCATCAATGAACTCCACAACGAACTTATCCAAAAACTCCATAAACACTTTGTTCATCATGTTCATAAAATAGGCAGGTGCATTAGTCAGACCAAATGACATAACGGTATACTCATACAGCCCGTACCTCGTTGTAAAAGTTGTCTTAGGTATGTCCTGCTCTCGAATCTTCAATTGGTGATACCCTGATCACAAATCAATCTTGGAAAACACCTTTGCTCCTTGCAGCTGGTCAAACAAATCACTGATCATCGGCTGTGGGTACTTGTTCTTGATCGCCACTGCATTCAATCCATGATAATCAACAACCATCCTTAACGATCCATCCTTCTTTTCCACTAGAAGTACTGGGGATCCCCAAGGTGACGAACTTGGGCGGATATAACCTTTATCCAGTAACTCCTTAATATGCTTCTTAATTTCCTCCAAATCCTTTGCGGGCATTCTGTACGGTCTCTTAGATATTGGCCCTGTGCCTGGCAAAAGCTCAATCAAAAACTCAATGTCTCTATCCGGTGGCATGCCTGGCAACTCTTCTGGAAATACATCCAGAAAATCCTTCACCACTGGTACTTCCTCCTGTACAACTCCTGATAAGGAATTTACTTGAGTCCTATTCGGCACATGCCGAGATACATACTTGATCCTTCTTCCTTCTGGGGTGGTAAGCAAAATTGACTTACTGGCGCAATCAATGTTCCCTCCATACTTCGATAACCAATCCATGCCTAATATGACATCCAGTCCTTGTGACTCTAATACTATTAGGTCCGAGGGAAACAAGTAGTTACCAATCCTTAATGGTAACTGATCACACCATAGGCTAGCCATATACTCTGCTCCTGGCGAGGTTAGTAACATGGGTGACCTAAGGGCTTGGGTGGCAGCTTAAACTTATCCACAAATCCCCTTGATATGTATGAATGCGATGCACCAGTATCAAAAAGTACGACTGCAGTAAATGACTTAACCAAAAACTTACCTATTACTACATGTAGCTGGGCTTCAACCTCCTCCACGTTAACGTGATTCACTTGTCCCCTGTTGAAAGGGTTGGGCTTCTTCCCAGAGCTTCCATTGCCATTTCCATTCTTGGCTTCAGGACACTCATTGGCGTAATGTCCTGTCTTCTGGCATTTGTAGCAAGTCATGTGGCTTAGATCCTTCTTGGAGGGTGTTGCCGGGTTGGAACAGTTCTGTCCGCTACTTCCTCCATTACCATTACCATTCTTGGGGCCACTATGATTGTGCGAACTTCCTCCATTATGAGTGTGGCCTCCATGGTTATGAACAAGTCCTCCCGAGTTCGGGGTGTAACGGGGTCTCTGCTGGGCTCCAGAATTCCCTTTCCATACTTCCTTTTGTGGCTGTCAATCTGCTGCTGCTTCCCTTCAAGCATGAGAGCTCTATCCACCAACTCCTGATAATTATTGAAATTTGCCACCATCAACTGCATGCTCAGCTCATCATTCAGTCCTTCCAAAAATTTCTCCTTTTTAGCTGCATCTGTAGCGACGTCATCTGGGGCATAACGTGCTAACTTACTAAACTCATCCACATACTGGCCAACAGTGCGTCGTCCTTGGCGTAAGTTGAGAAACTCACACTTCTTCATGGCCATAGCTCCTGCTGAACCATGGGCAGTGCGAAAAGCCTGCTGGAACTGGTCCCATGTCACAGTGTCAATAGGGTAAGTGACTATGAAATTCTCCCACCAAGATGATGCGGGTCCATCAAGCTGATGTGCGGCAAAACGCACTCTCTCCGCATCTGTGCATCCTGCAGTGGTCAACTCCCTTTCAATCTTGCGAAGCCAATCATCTACAACAATAGGCTCGGTGCTACTGGAGAACACCGGCGGATTCAGCCTAAGAAAATGGGCTAAGTGGTCAACTAGTGGGGGTGGTGGTGGGTTGTTGTTGTTGTTGTTCCCCTGGTTCTGATTCAGGACTAGTATATGCATCAATGCATTCTGCTGCTGGATCAACTGAGTGAGCTCCGGTGGGAAAGCAAATCCATTGTCGCGTCTCGGAGGCATCTGCTGGGTTTAGAAAAGATGAGAAAACAGAGTAGAATGAGGTCTAGAGGGGAAACACTACCCATATGCACATGAGACAAACACAAACATATCACTCAATCAATCAACAAAGGCATACAATCGGTCTAGAACTATCGTTACAAAAGTGCTCGGACTATACTATATACATGGTGGAATACTACTACTGATTTGGTGGTCTACTAGAAAAATTGCTCGGTCGAAGACTCCATGATATTTGCTCCAGCTTCATCAACATAGTCATCATCGCTATCGTCAGGGTCCGAGTCGGTGTCGTCGATGATGATGTAGTTCTCCGGGCAAGTGGAACTGTCATCTTCTCCTCCTGGCGCAGGGTCTCCCATGAAAACTCCTAGCTTCCTGGTCAGGTCGTCATTCTTCTCCACTAGTATGACGATTTCCTCCATATAATCTTCGCGTGTAGCCTTGAGATCTACCTCCAGTTCCGTGATCCTTGTCATTGCTTTCTTCAAATCTGTCATGCCTGCGCACATCTGGTTCTCCTGGCGACGAATGTGCTGGTTCAATTCCTGGATGAAAGAGGCAATCGATCTATTCTTTCTGGTGCTGATCATCTCCCATTGCTCATCTCGGCGCCCACAAATCTGATAAATAATATCCTTGAGATCATTGTGGTAAACTTCTCCAATGCGTCCCATGGTGATGTGAGCTGCCATACTCTTTCCTAGACTCCAGGTTGGGGCATCGAAGGAAAACTCTATGGGCTCAGTGACTGGCGTGAATGTCCTTCCTGGAACTTGAACTTGAATCATCCAGCGCTCCTCTTCTGGTAAAGTGGCGTTGTAAGTCCCGATGAAGCTTGGTATTCCAATGTGCAGGTACCTAGTGACTTCCTTCAAGTGGCGTCCAAATGGGGTGTCTTCATCCGGTTGCATGAACTAGATCCTTGCATCCGCCATCCTAAAGAGTAGAAAATGGAGAGGAGTTAGAAATGAGAAGAGAGTAGTGATCTAGGGCTTTAGCTTAGTGGTCATGTCCTACAGTCAGCGTGTGCTCTGATACCATCTTTGTAGCAACCAGACCTCAAACAGTCTGATCTCTGTGCATAAGTGTCATCCCTGGATCGGTAATGCTGACACACAGTACTTGAAGGATTTATAACAGATTAGCAATCACACTTATTACATCGAATGTCTCAAAAGAGAACCTATTGCAATAAATATGGCTTAAGGCCATCTAAAACGATAACAACGGAAGGCTTGGAAGATAAAGTGAGTCCATCAACTCCAACGGCATCACTGAGTGAAAGACCTAAGGCTCCTTACTCGTCGTCTGAAAAGTCTGCAACATGATACGTTGCAGCCCGAAAACGTGTCAGCACATGGAATATGCTAGCAATGTAACACAAGAGGGTAATGAACAGAATAATGCTATCACTACATGCATATATGGCTGGTGGAGGCTGTAGGGTTAATATGTTTTGCGAAAAGCCAATTTTTCCCTACTGCAAAGGAATATATTTTATTTAACTACAAAGTTTGTTGAAAACATTGAGAAGGTAAACCCCCTCTCAATCCCAATTAATAGTAATCATTAACAACCCATCAAATTAATTAAGTAGTGTTGAGATCAACATGATAATCCAAGAACCAGATACTCAAGTTGTCCATAACCGGGGACACGGCTAACCATGATTAGTTTGTACACTCTGCAGAGGTTTGCGCACCTTTCCCCACAAGACTCGATCTCCTCCATTGAATTTCTCGCACTACATGGTGTTTGAGAAACGGATGACCGAGACACAGTCTTTCAGAAGCGTTAGCACCTTACGATGGGTAGATCGTACCACCTACATCCCCTACATCTGCTAGTCTACCACTGTAAGAGTTCACACGACTTAATCAACTATGCTAGAGCCCATAATAGCTTGTGGCTGCACACGGAAGTTTCTAGTATGAATAATCTCATGATCCCTTTGAGCCTGGGTGGCAGTCCATAGGAGAATCACACGGTACCCTGGGATTTCCAAAAAATACAGGCAATCACTGAATACCCCAGGTGCCTCAATCCACCCAGATGTGTATTTAAGTTGCCACCTTAAGTTTAACCATTAATTAACAATCTCACATCTGTCATGAGTACACTCAAACCCAATCCATGTGTACGAGCATAGCATAGCAATATAAACATAACGTAGAAGTAACTCCCAGGGTTTGATAATAAACAGGTGAATAGGTACTACCTCAGCTACTTCCCAACCCACAATTTAATTCAGATCCTAACCATGCAATTGTTTGGGGATTGATCTAATGCAGTAAAACTGGGTAGTAAAGAGGTATGATCAAAGTGTTACTTGCCTTGCTGATGATCCGCGAAACCTAGAGACTCATAGTAGCACGCTTCGCACTACGGGTACTCTATCGCAAACAAATAAGCAAACAATAAGCAATCAAGCAAGGGCACGGGTAAAACTCAAATAAGAGATCTAACCAGAAAGTTTAACTTAAGAACTCCGGTTTGCAAAAAGAATCAAATCAAATGAAGCAACAAAACTCAAACGGCGAAAGAAACAAGCTTCGTTTACTAATCTGGACTAAAGTCAAATTTTACAGTAGCAAAAACTTGTTTAAGTTGGCTAAACAGAAAGAGGAATTCGAGACGAAACTCTAGGCGCTTGAATCGCCTGATTCCGATAAATGAGCGAAACGTTATACTAGAACGAAAATCGGATCAGAAATCGCGATCGAAAATAATCACGGTAAATCCGAGAAAAAGAAAAACCGACGAACAGGCTAACGAACGAACGTTCGCTGTCTGCGGTTAAACGGTGAAAACCGTTCGTTAAAACAAACATACGGATGAACGTTCGCTAAATAACTAAACCGAGAAAAATAAACCGAACCGATCTAAATAAAAACGAAACTAGGGTTTACTAAATAAAACCGATCGGTTTAAAAAAAACCGGCGGCTACCTCGAACTCCGGCGGGCGGCGGGGCGGCGGCGGTGGTCGGCAGGGCGGTGCGGCGTGCGGCGGCGC
The DNA here is from genome assembly GCF_018294505.1 of Triticum aestivum. Taxonomy (NCBI): domain Eukaryota; kingdom Viridiplantae; phylum Streptophyta; class Magnoliopsida; order Poales; family Poaceae; genus Triticum; species Triticum aestivum. The sequence goes on from NC_057799.1 coordinate 127,732,170, forward strand.
GGGGGTTAGGGTTAGGGTGGCGGCGGGTTGGGCTGCGGGGGGGGGGGCCTTATAAAGGGGCCGGCCCGAAGTCGGTTTGATTTTTTTTAATAATTCTGACGTGCAGAAAAAGAAGGAAAGGAAATACTAAACGGACTCCAAAAATCCCGAAATAAATTTTCCCGTCCTCTAAAAATAGGCCGGACAAGGTGAACATTTAGTTGGGCCTAAAACGCAATTTTGAAAACGCATATTTTTCCTAATTCAAATAAAATAGCGACAAAACTCCGAATAAAAATCTTATTTGATTTTAATGTTAAATCTTTGATATTTCTTTATTTTGAGGAAGTCATTTTATCCTCTCTCTTTTATTTTTAATAAAAGAAATATTTCAGAGAAAAATAATTAAAATCAAAGATCGTCTTTTCAAAATTCGAGAAAACTCGAATATGAAAATAACGAAATCCCCAACTCTCTTAATGGGTCCTTGAGTTGTGTAGAATTTCTAGGATCAACCAAAATGCAATAAAATATGATATGCAATGATGGTTTAATGTATAACATTCCAAATTGAAAATTTGGGATGTTACAATATCTTTTAGAGCACGACGGTGGTTCTATTTTATAGAAACTATTATTCTCTCATGCTTCACTTATATTATTTTGAGAGTCTTAAACAACATGGTAATTTGCTTAAATTGAGAAATTAATCCTAATATGTTAGGTATTCAAGACTAGTAAAAAACTTTCTTATGAGTGTGCTGAATACTAAGAGAAGTTTGATGCTTGATGATTGTTTTGAGATATGGAGGTAGTGATATTAAAGTTGTGCTAGTTGAGTAGTGGTGAATTTGAGAAATACTTGTGTTGAAGTTTGCAAGTCCCGTAGCATGCACGTATGGTAAACGTTATGTAACAAATTTGAAACATGAGGTGTTCTTTGATTGTCCTCCTTATGAGTGGCGGTCGGGGACGAGCGATGGTCTTTTCCTACCAATCTATCCCCCTAGGAGCATGCGCGTAGTGCTTGGTTTTTGGTGACTTGTAGATTTTTGCAATAAGTATGTGAGTTCTTTATGACTAATGTTGAGTCCATGGATTATACGCACTCTTACCCTTCCATCATTGCTAGCCTCTTCGGTACCGTGCATTGCCCTTTCTTACATTGAGAGTTGGTGCAAACTTCGCCGGTGCATCCAAACCCCGTGATATGATACACTCTTTCACACATAAACCTCCTTATATCCTCCTCAAAACAGCCACCATACCTACCTATTATGGCATTTCCATAGCCATTCCGAGATATATTGCCATGCAACTTTCCACCGTTCCGTTTATCATGACACGTTCATCATTGTCATATTGCTTTGCATGATCATGTAGTTGACATCGTATTTGTGGCAAAGCCACCGTCCATAAATTTTTCATACATGTCACTCTTTATTCATTGCTAACCGGGTATACCGCCGGAGGCATTCATATAGAGTCATACTTTGTTCTAGTATCAAGTTGTAATCATTAAGTTGTAAATAAATAGAAGTGTGATGATCATCATTCATAGAGCATTGTCCCCCCAAAAAAAAGAAGGCCCAAAAAAAGGGGAGAATAAAAAGGGACAATGCTACTATCCTTTTCCACACTTGTTCTTCAAAGTAGCACCATGATCTTCATGATACAGAGTCTCTTGTTTTGTCACTTTCATATACTAGTGGGAATTTTTCATTATAGAACTTGGCTTATATATTCCAACAATGGGCTTCCTCAAATGCCCTAGGTCTTCGTGAGCAAGCAAGTTGGATGCACACCCACTTAGTTTCTTTTGTTGAGCTTTCATGCATTTATAGCTCTAGTGCATCGGTTGCATGGCAATCCCTACTCCTTGCATTAACATCAATCGATGGGCATCTCCATAGCCTGTTGATTAGCCGCGTTGATGTGAGACTTTCTCCTTTTTTGTCTTCTCCACATAACCCCCATCATTATATTCTATTCCACCCAAAGTGCTATATCCATGGCTCACGCTCATGTATTGCGTGAAGGTTGAAAAAGTTTGAGATTACTAAAGTATGAAACAATTGCTTGGCTTGTCATCGGGGTTGTGCATGATAAGAGCATTCTTGTGTGACGAAAATGGAGCATGACTAAACTATATGATTTTGTAGGGATGAACTTTCTTTGGCCATGTTATTTTGAGAAGACATAATTGCTTAGTTAGTATGCTTGAAGTATTATTACTTTTATGTCAATATTAAACTTTTATCTTGAATCTTTCGGATCTGAATATTCATGCCGCAATTAAGAGGGTTACATTAAAAATTATGCCAAGTAGCATTCCACATCAAAAATTCTGTTTTTATCATTTACCTACTCGAGGACGAGCAGGAATTAAGCTTGGGGATGCTTGATACATCTCCAACGTATCTATAATTTTTGATTGCTTCATGCTATATTATATTCTGTTTTGGACATTATTGGGATTTATTATACACTTTTATATTATTTTTGGGACTAACCTATTAACTGGAGGCCCAGCCCAGAATTGCTGTTTTTTGCCTATTTCAGAGTTTCGCAGAAAAAGAATATCAAACGGAGTCCAAACGGAATGAAACCTTCGGGAACGTGATTTTCGGAACGAACGTGATCCAGAGGACTTGGAACCTACGTCAAGACATAAAGCATGAAGGCACGAGGTAGGGGGCGTGCCTACCCCCCTTGGGCGCGCTCTCCACCCTCGTGGGCCCCACGTTACTCCACCGACGTACTTCTTCCTCCTATATATACCTACGTACCCCCAAACTACCAGATACGGAGCCAAAAACCTAATTCCACCCGGCAACCTTCCGTACCTGTGAGATCCCATCTTGGGGCCTTTTCCGAAGCTCCGCCGGAGGCGCATCGATCACGGAGGGCTTCTACACCAACACCATAGCCTCTCCGATGATGTGTGAGTAGTTTACCTCAGACCTTCGGGTCCATAGTTATTAGCTAGATGGCTTCTTCTCTCTTTTTCGATCTCAATAAAATGTTCTCCCCCTCTCTTATGGAGATCTATTCGATGTAATCTTCTTTTGCGGTGTGTTTGTTGAGACCGATGAATTATGGGTTTATGATCGAGTTTATCTATGAACAATATTTGAATCTTCTCTGAATTCTTTTATGTGTGATTGGTTATATTTGCAAGTCTCTTCGAATTATCAGTTTGCAAGTCTCTTCGAATTATTTGCAAGTCTCTTCAAATTATCAGTTTGGTTTGGCCTACTAGATTGATCTTTCTTGCAATGGGAGAAGTGCTTAGCTTTGGGTTCAGTCTTGCGGTGTCCTTTCCCAGTGACAGTAGGGGCAGCAAGGCACGTATTGTATTGTTGCCATCGAGGATAACAAGATGTGGTTTATATCATATTGCATGAATTTATCCCTCTACATCATGTCATCTTACTTAAAGCGTTACTCTATTCTTTTGAATTTAATACTCTAGATGCATGCTGGATAGCGGTCGATGTGTGGAGTAATAGTAGTAGATGCAGGCAGGAGTCGGTCTACTTGTCGCGAACGTGATGCCTATATACATGATCATACCTAGATATTCTCATAACTATGCTCAATTCTGTCAATTGCTCCACAGTAATTTGTTTACCCACCATAATACTTATGCTCTCAAGAGAAGCCACTAGTGAAACCTATGGCCCCCGGGTCTATTTTCCATCATATTTAATCTCCCGACAACAAGCTATTTTTGGCGCCATTTTTATTTTGCTTTCTTTACTTTGCATCTTTATCATAAAAATACCAAAAATATTATCTTATCATATCTATCAGATCTCACTCTCGTAAGTGACTGTGAAGGGATTGACAACCCCTTTATTGCGTTGGTTGTGAGTATTTATTTGTTTGTGTAGGTACGAGGGACTCGTGCGTGGCCTCCTACTGGATTGATACCTTGGTTCTAAAAAACTGAGGGAAATACTTACGCTACTTTACTGCATCACCCTTTCCTCTTCAAGGGAAAACCAACGCAGTGCTCAAGAGGTAGCATTGGGCCTCCAAGTGCAGAGGTTTGTAGGACAGTAGCAATTATCCCTCAAGTGGATGACCTCAGGTTTATCAATCCGTGGGAGGCGTAGGATGAAGATGGTCTCTCTCAAACAACCCTGCAACCAAATAACAAAGAGTTTCTTGTGTCCCCAACACACCCAATACAATGGTAAATTGTATAGGTGCACTAGTTCGGCGAAGAGATGGTGATACAAGTGCAATATGGATGGTAGATATAGGTTTTTGTAATCTGAAAATATAAAAACAGCAAGGTAACTAATGATAAAAATGAGCACAAACGGTATTGCAATGCTAGGAACAAGGCCTAGGGTTCATACTTTCACTAGTGCAAGTTCTCTCAACAATAATAAAATAATTGGATCACATAACTATCCCTCAACATGCAACAAAGAGTCACTCCAAAGTCACTAATAGCGGAGAACAAACGAAGAGATTATTGTAGGGTACGAAACCACCTCAAAGTTATCCTTTCTGATCAATCTATTCAAGAGTCCGTAGTGAAATAACATGAAGCTATTCTTTCCGTTTGATCTATCATAGAGTTCGTACTAGAATAACACCTTAAGACACAAATCAACCAAAACCCTAATCTCACCTAGATACTCCAATGTCACCTCAAGTATCCGTGGGTATGATTATACGATATGCATCACACAATCTCAGTTTCATCTATTCAACCAACACAAAGAACTTCAAAGAGTGCCCCAAAGTTTCTACCGGAGAGTCAAGACGAAAACGTGTTCCAACCCCTATGCATAGGTTCATGGGCGGAACCCGCAAGTTGATCACCAAAACATACATCAAGTGGATCACGTGATATCCCATTGTCGCCACAGATACGCACGGCAAGACATACATCAAGTGTTCTCAAATCCTTAAAGACTCAAATCGATAAGATAACTTCAAAGGGAAAACTCAATCCATTACAAGAGACGAGAGGGGGACAAACATCATAAGATCCAACTACAATGCAAAGCTTGCGATACATCAAGATCGTATCACCTCAAGAACACGAGAGAGAGAGAGATCAAACACATAGCTACTGGTACATACCCTCAGCCCCGAGGGTGAACTACTCCCTCCTCATCATGGAGAGCGTCGGGATGATGAAGATGGCCACCGGTGAGGGTTCCCCCCTCCGGCAGGGTGCCGGAACAGGGTCCCGATTGGTTTTTGGTGGGTACAGAGGCTTGCGGCGGCGGAACTCCCGATCTATTCTGTTCCCTGATGGTTTTAGGGTATATGGATATATATAGGCGAAAGAAGTCGGTCAGGGGAGCCACGAGGGGCCCAGGAGGGTGGAGGGCGCGCCCCCTGCCTCGTGCCTTCCTCGTTGCTTCCCTTACGTACACTCCAAGTCTTTTGGATTGCTTCCGTTCCAAAAATAACTCTCCCAAAGGTTTCATTCCGTTTGGACTCCGTTTGATATTCCTTTTCTGCGAAACACTGAAACAAGGGAAAAACATAAACTGGCATTGGGCTCTGGGTTAATAAGTTAGTCCCAAAAATAATATAAAAGTGCATAGTAAAGCCCATTAAACATCCAAGATGGATAATATAATAGCATGAATACTTCATAAATTATAGATACGTTGGAGACGTATCAGCATCCCCAAGCTTAATTCCTGCTCGTCCTCGAGTAGGTAAATGATAAAAGAAAGAATTTATGAAGTGTGAATGCTAGCAGGTGCATAAGTTTGATCAATGATAATTTCAATCACCTTTTCTAGCATCATTATATGTCATAACAGTAGCTCAACTCATGGAACTTGCATGATAAAGTAACAAACTATTCACATGTTAAAGTATAGATCATAAACTTTCTTGAAAACTACCGTGTTATTAGTCATCAAACAATTACAATTCATCTTATTTTCAGGAAGAGTCTATGTCAGAGCTTTGATTCCGCAAACTTCACATACTCAACTATCATTTAGTCTTCCATGATTGCAACCACTCAAAGCATATTTTTAGAACAAATAGTATTCATCAAACACAGAGAAAGATAGGGGCTTGATGTTTCGCCTCCCAACCTTTTACCTCAAGGGTAATGTCAACAATAATAATTCATGCTCAAATATATTTGAATGGCCATATATGCTTAGATCTTTCCATCACATGATGCTTGCCAACTAAAGAGAAGGTTGGAATGAGAAGGAATACTACTGACTCTTGCATAAAAGTAAAAGATAGGCCCTTCGCATAGGGAAGTAGGGATTTGCAGAGGTGCCAGAGCTCGAAGCAAAAACATAGATGAAAATAATTTTGAGAGGTATGCTTTCATTGTCAACATAATGACAAAGAGTTCCCAATATCTTCCATACTACATAAATTATAGGCGGTTCCCACGCAGAAAGGTAAAGTTTTTACTCCCCCTCCACCAACATTCACACTCCACGGCTTGTCCGAAACAACGGGTGCCGTCCAACTATCAACATTCCTGGGGGAGTTTGGTTTAAATTATTTGCGAATTTGTTTTTGATCTTTTGATCATAGGACTGGGCATCCCGGTTACCAGCCATTTTGTCGTGAATGATGAGCGGAGTCCACTCATCGTGAGAATAACCCACCTAGCATGGAAGATACTGACAGCCCTTAGTCGCTACATGAGCGATTCAGGCATACAAAACAGATTATTATTTGAAGGTTTAGAGTTTGGCACATGCAAATTTACTTGGAATGGCAGGTAAATACCGCATATAGGTAGATATGGTGGACACGCATGGAAGAAACTTGGTTCAAGGAATTTGAATGCACAAGCAGTATTCCCGCTTAGTACATATATTTTGGCTAGCAGAGGATTCTAAATAGCAAGCACCACATGTTAGAGGATCCATAACAATATAACTTATACAAATATACCCAAGCATAACTCATTAAGTTGTCTTCCTTGTCCAACTTCAACTAATTTGCTCAGGTTTGAAAATAATTAATGGGGCTCCCAATCATAGAAGATGTCCAAGATAGTATATTTATATGTGAAATCTCTCTTCCTTCAATATTCTTTCATGAATTGTTCAAGTGACCAATACAATGTTTGCTAACCTTCAATAAATTTACCAACTCTACTTCTTATATGTGAAGGCATTACTCCCCATGGGAAAGGCATATGAAACATATATAATTCAGATTTATGACATTCAAATCATTCAACCATTTACTCATAGGATATAAGTGAAACACACGAGTAAATGACAAACTACTCCAAAAAGATATAAGTGAAGATCAATGAGTAGTTAAATAATTATGTAGATATGTGAAGACTCTCTCTCATTTAAGAATTTCAGATCTTGGTATTATTCAAACAGCAAGTAAGGCTAAAGAAAATAAAATGACGCTCCAAACAAAACACATATCATGTGGTGAATAAAAATATAGCTCCAAGTAAAGTTACCGAAGAACGAAGACGAAAGAGGGGATGCCATCCGGGGCATCCCCAAGCTTAGGCTCTTGGTTGTCCTTGAATATTACCTTGGGGTGCCTTGGGCATCCTCAAGCTTAGGCTCTTGCCACTCCTTATTCCATAGTCCATCGAATCTTTACCCAAAACATGAAAACTTCACAACACAAAACTCAACAGAAAACTCGTAAGCTCCGTTAGTATAAGAAAATAAATCACCACTTTTGGTACTGTTGTGAACTCATTCTTTATTTATATTGGTGTTAAACCTACTGTATTCCAACTTATCTATGGTTCATACCCTCCGATACTACTCATAGATTCATCAAAATAAGCAAACAACACTTAGAAAACAGAATCTATCAAAAACAAAACAGTCTGTAGTAATCTGTATCAAACAAATACTTCTGAACCCAAAAATTCTAAAATAAATTGGTGGACCTGAGGAATTTGTCTAGTGCTACCTCTTGAGCACTGCGTTGGTTTTCCCTTGAAGAGGAAAGGGTGATGCAGCAAAGTAGCGTAAGTATTTCCCTCAGTTTTTGAGAACCAAGGTATCAATCCAGTAGGAGGCTACGCACGAGTCCCTCGCACCTACACAAACAAATAAATCCTCGCAACCAACGCGATAAGGGGTTGTCAATCCCTACATGGTCACTTACGAGAGTGAGATCTGATAGATATGATAAGATAATATTTTTGGTATTTTTATGATAAAGATGCAAAGTAAAGAAAACAAAATAAAAATGGCAAAAGAAATAGCTAAGTGTTGGAAGATTAATATGATGGAAAATAGACCCGGGGGCCATAAGTTTCACTAGTGGCTTCTCTCGAGAGCATAAGTATTTACGGTGGGTGAACAAATTACTGTTGAACAATTGACAGAATTGAGCATAGTTATGAGAATATCTAGGTATGATCATGTATATAGGCATCACGTCCGAGACAAGTAGACCGACTCCTGCCTGCATCTACTACTATTACTCCACACATCGACCGCTATCCATCATGCATCTAGAGTATTAAGTTCATAAGAACAGAGTAACGCCTTAAGCAAGATGACATGATGTAGAGGGATAAACTCATGCAGTATGATAAAAAAAACCCATCTAGTTATCCTCGATGGCAACAATACTATACGTGCCTGCCGCCCCTACTTTCACTGGGAAAGGACACCGCAAGATTGAACCCAAAGCTAAGCACTTCTCCCATTGCAAGAAAGATCAATCTAGCAGGCCAAACCAAACTGATAATTCGAAGAGACTTGAAAATATAATCAATCATACATAAAAGAATTCAGAAGATTCAAATATTGTTCATAGATAAACTTGATCATAAACCCACAATTCATCGGTCTCAACAAACACACCGCAAAAGAAGATTACATCGAATAGATTTCCACAAGAGAGGGGGAGAACATTGTATTGAGATACAAAAAGAGAGAGGAAGCCATCTAGCTAATAACTATGGACCCGAAGGTCTGAGGTAAACTACTCACACATCATGGGAGAGGCTATGGTGTTGATGTAGAAGCCCTCCGTGATCGATGCCCCCTCCGGCGGAGCTCCGAAACAGGCCCCAAGATGGGATCTCACGGGTACAGAAGGTTGTGGCGGTGGAATTAGGTTTTTGGCTCCGTATCTGGTAGTTTGGGGGTACGTAGGTATATATAGGAGGAAGGAGTACGTCGGTGGAGCAACGTGGGGCCCACGAGGGTGGAGGGCGCGCCCAGGGGGGTAGGTGCACCCCCTACCTCGTGGCTTCCTGGTAGCTTTCTTGACGTAGGGTCCAAGTCCTCTGGATCACGTTCGTTCCGAAAATCACGTTCCCGAAGGTTTCATTCCGTTTGGACTCCGTTTGATATTCTTTTTCTGCGAAACTCTGAAATAGGCAAAAAAACAGCAATTCTGGGCTGGGCCTCCGGTTAATAGGTTAGTCCCAAAAATAATATAAAAGTGTATAATAAAGCCCAATAATGTCCAAAACAGAAGATAATATAACATGGAGCAATCAAAAATTATAGATACGTTGGAGACGTATCAAGCATCCCCAAGCTTAATTCCTGCTCGTCCTCGAGTAGGTAAATGATAAAAACAGAATTTTTGATGTGGAATGCTACTTGGCATAATTTCAATGTAATTCTTCTTAATTGTGGTATCAATATTCAGATCCGAAAGATTCAAGATAAAAGTTTAATATTGACATAAAAATAATAATACTTCAAGCATACTAACTAAGCAATTATGTCCTCTCAAAATAACATGGCCAAAGAAAGTTCATCCCTACAAAATTATATAGTTTAGTCATGCTCCATTTTCGTCACACAAGAATGCTCTCATCATGCACAACCCTGATGACAAGCCAAGCAATTGTTTCATACTTTAGTAATCTCAAACTTTTTCAACCTTCACGCAATACATGAGCGTGAGCCATGGATATAGCACTATGGGTGGAATAGAATATGATGATGGGGGTTATGTGGAGAAGACAAAAAAGGAGAAGGTCTCACATCAACGAGGCTAATCAATGAGCTATGGAGATGCCCATTGATTGATGTTAATGCAAGGGGTAGGGATTGCCATGCAACGGATGCACTAGAGCTATAAATATATGAAAGCTCAACAAAAGAACCTAAGTGGGTGTGCATCCAACTTGCTTGCTCATGAAGACCTAGGGCACTTGAGGATGCCATTGTTGGAATATATAAGCCAAGTTCTATAATGAAAAATTCCCACTAGTATATGAAAGTGACAAAACAAGAGACTCTCTACCATGAAGATTATGGTGCTACTTTGAAGCACAAGTGTGGTAAAAGGATAGTAACACTGTCCCTTCTCTCTTTTTCTCTCATTTTTTTGGGCCTTCTTTTTTTTATGGCCTTTCTCTTTTTTTTATTCCTCACTTGGGACAATGCTCTAGAAAATGATGATCATCACACTTCTATTTATTTACAACTCAATGATTACAACTCGATACTACAACAAAGTATGACTCTATATAAATGCCTCCGGCGGTGTACCGGGATATGCAATGAACCAAGAGTGACATGTATGAAAGGATTATGAACGGTGGCCTTGCCACAAATACTATGTCAACTACATGATCATGCAAAGCAATATGACAATGATGAACGTGTCATGATAAATGGAATGGTGGAAAGTTGCATGGCAATATATCTCGGAATGGCTATGGAAATGCCATAATAGGTAGGTATGGTGGCTGTTTTGAGGAAGATATAAGGAGGTTTATGTGTGAAAGAGCATATCATATCACGGGGTTTGGATGCACCGGCAAAGTTTGCACCAACTCACAATGTGAGAAAGGGCAATGCAAGGTACCGAAGAGGCTAGCAATGGTGGAAAGGTGAGAGTGCGTATAATCCATGGACTCAACATTAGTCATAAAGAACTCACATACTTATTGCAAAAATCTACAAGTCATAAAAAACCAAGCACTACGCGCATGCTCCTAGGGGGATAGATTGGTAGGAAAAGACCATCGCTCGTCCCCGACCGCCACTCATAAGGAGGACAATCAAAGAACACCTCATGTTTCAAATTTGTTACATAACTTTTACCATACGTGCATGCTACGGGACTTGCAAACTTCAACACAAGTATTTATCAAATTCACAACTACTCAACTAGCACAACTTTAATCTCACTATCTCCATGTCTCAAAACAATCATCAAGCATCAAACTTCTCTTAGTACTCAACACACTCATAAGAAAGTTTATACTAATCTTGAATACCTAGCATATTAGAATTATTTAAGCAAATTACCATGCTATTTAAGACTCTCAAAATAATCTAAGTTAAGCATGAGAGATCAATAGTTTCTATAAAACAAATCCACCACCGTGCCCTAAAAGATATAAGTGAAGCACTAGAGCAAAAACTATATAACTCAAAAGATATAAGTGAAGCACATAGAGTATTCTAATAATTTCCGAATCATGTGTGTCTCTCTCAAAAGGTGTGTATAGCAAGGATGAATGTGGTAAAATAAAAAAAATAAAGACTCAAATAATACAAGATGCTCCAAGCAAAACACATATCATGTGGTGAATAAAAATATAGCTCCAAGTAAAGTTACCGATGGAAGTAGACGAAAGAGGGGATGCCTTCCGGGGCATCCCCAAGCTTTGGCTTTTAGGTGTCCTTAGATTATCTTGGGGATGCCATGGGCGTCCCCAAGCTTAAGCTCTTGCCACTCCTTGTTCCATAATCCATCAAATCTTTCACCCAAAACTTGAAAACTTCACAACACAAAACTCAGCAGAAAATCTCGTGAGCTCCGTTAGCGAAAGAAAACAAAAAACCACTTCAAGGAACTGTAATGAACTCATTCTTTATTTATATTGGTGTTAAACCTACTGTATTCCAACTTCTCTATGGTTTATAAACTATTTTACTAGCCATAGATTCATCAAAATAAGCAAACAACACACGAAAAACAGAATTTGTCAAAAACAGAACAGTCTGTAGTAATCTGTAACTAACGTAAACTTCTGGAACTCCAAAGATTCAGCCATAATAGGACGACCTAGAAAATTTGTTTATTGATCAGAAGCAATTGGAATCAATATTTTATCACGTCCTGGTGATTTTTAAAAATTATTTTTGTGAACAGAAAGTTTCTGGAATTTTCAGCAAGATTAAATAACTATCATCCAAGAAGATCCTATAGGTTTAACTTGGCACAAACACTAATTAAAACATAAAAACACATCTAACCAGAGGCTAGAACAAATATTTATTCCTAAATAGAAGCAAAAAGCAAAAAACTAAAAATAAAATTGGGTTGCCTCCCAACAAGCGCTATCGTTTAACGCCCCTATCTAGTTATAGAAGCAAGGATAGATCTAGGTATTGCCATCTTTGGTAGGCAATCCATAAGTGGATCTCATGATAGATTCATATGGTAATTTTATTTTCTTCCTAGGGAAGTGTTCCATGCCTTTCTTTAATGGAAATTGGAATCTAATATTTCCTTCATTCATATCAATAATTGCACCAATCGTTCGAAGGAAAGGTCTACCAAGAATAATAGGACATGAAGAATTGCAATCTATATCAAGAACAATAAAATCTACGGGCACATAGTTCCCATTTGCAGCAATAATAATGTCATTAATTCTTCCCATAGGTTTCTTAATGGTGGAATCCGCAAGGTGCAAGTTTAAAGAGCAATCATCAAAATCACGGAAACCTAACAAATCACACAAAGTTTTTGGAATCGTGGAAACACTAGCACCCAAATCACACAAAGCATAGCATTCATGATCTTTAATTTTAAGTTTAATAGTAGGTTCCCACTCATCATAAAGTTTTCTAGGGATAGAAACTTCCATCTCAAGTTTTTCTTCATAAGATTGCATCAAAGCATCAACGATATGTTTAGTAAAGGCTTTATTTTGGCTATAAGCATGAGGAGAATTTAGCACGGATTGCAACAAGGAAATACAATCTATCAAAGAGCAGCTATCATAATTAAATTCCTTGAAATCGAAAATAGTGGGTTCATTAATATCTAATGTTTTGATCTCTTCAATCCCACTTTTATCAATTTTAGCATCAAGATCTAAAAACTCCGAATTTTTGGAACGCCTTCTAGGTAAAGGTGGATCATATTCAGTCCCATCATTATCAAGATTCATATTGCAAAACAAAGATTTAATAGGGGACACATCAATAACTTTTAGATCTTCATCTTTGTTTTCATATAAATTTGAAGAACACGCTTTTATAAAGCAATCTTTCTTAGCACGCATCCTAGCGGTTCTTTCTTTGCACTCATCAATGGAAATTCTCATGGCTTTGAGAGACTCATTGATATCATGCTTAGGTGGAATAGATCTAAGTTTCAAGGAATCAACATCAAGAGAAATTCTATCAACGTTCCTAGCCAATTCATCAACTTTAAGAAGTTTTTCTTCAAGCAAAGCATTGAAATTCTTTTGTGAATTCATAAATTCCTTAACACTAGTCTCAAATTCAGAGGGCATCTTATTAAAGTTTTCATAAGAATTGTTCTAGGAATTACCATAATTATTAGAGGAATTACTAGGATAAGGCCTAGGATTAAAGTTTCCTCTATACACGTTGTTACCAAAATTATTCCTACCAACAAAATTCACATCCATAGGTTCATTATTATTCTCAATCAAGGTAGACAAAGGCATATCATTAGGATCAGAAGAAACACTCTTAGTAGCAAATAATTTCATAAGTTCATCCATCTTTCCACTCAAAACATTAATTTCTTCTATCGCATGCACTTTTTTATTAGTGCATCTTTCAGTCTGCCATTGAGAATAATTAACCATAATATTATCTAGGAGTTTAGTAGCTTCTCCTAAAGTGATTTCCATAAAAGTGCCTCCCGCGGCCGAATCTAAAAGATTTCTAGAAGCAAAATTCAATCCGGCATAATTTTTTTGTATAATCATCCACAAATTCAAACTATGCGTTGGGCAATTACGTATCATTAATTTCATCCTCTCCCAAGCTTGTGCAACAAGTTCATGATCAAGTTGCTTAAAATTCATAATATCATTTCTAAGAGAGATAATCTTAGCGGGAGGAAAATACTTAGAGATAAAAGCATCTTTGCACTTATTCCAAGAATCAATACTATTTTTAGGCAAAGACGAAAACCAAGCTTTAGCACGATCTCTAAGCGAAAAAGGAAATAGCTTCAATTTAACAATATCATTGTCAACATCTTTCTTCTTTTGCATATCACAAAAATCAATGAAGCTATTTAGATGAGTAGCGGCATCTTCACTAGGAAGGCGGCGAATTGATCTTTCATGACAAGATTCAACAAAGCAGCATTGATTTCACAAGATTAAGTATCGGTAAGAGGAGCAGTCGGAGTGCTAAGGAAACCATTGTTGTTGGTATTGGTAAAGTCACATAATTTGGTATTATCTTGAGCCATCGTGACAAACAAGCAATCCAACACACGAGCAAACAAGAAGCAAGCGAAAAAGAGGCGAACGGAAAAGAGAGGGCGAATAAAACGGCAAGGGTGAAGTGGGGGAGAGGAAAACAAGAGGCAAATGGCAAATAATGTAATGTGGGAGATAAGGGTTTGTGATGGGTACTTGGTATGTTGACTTTTGCGTAGACCTCCCCGGCAACGGCGCCAGAAATGGCTCGTTGTCGGGAGTCCAAATCTTGACTTGACTTTGCGTAAGCCTCCCCGGCAACGGCGCCAGAAATCCTTCTTGCTACCTCTTGAGCACTGCGTTGGTTTTCCCTTGAAGAGGAAAGGGTGATGCAACAAAGTAGCGTAAGTATTTCCCTCAGTTTTTGAGAACCAAGGTATCAATCCAGTAGGAGGCTACACACGAGTCTCTCGCACCTACACAAACAAATAAATCCTCGCAACCAACGCGATAAGGGGTTGTCAATCCCTACACGGTCACTTACGAGAGTGAGATCTGATAGATATGATAAGATAATATTTTTGGTATTTTTTTGATAAAGATGCAAAGTAAAGAAAGTAAAATAAAAACGGCAACAGAAATAGCTAGGTGTTGGAAGATTAATATGATGGAAAATAGACCCGGGGGCCATAGGTTTCACTAGAGGCTTCTCTCGAGAGCATAAGTATTTACGGTGGGTGAACAAATTACTGTTGAACAATTGACAGAATTGAGCATAGTTATGAGAATATCTAGGTATGATCATGTATATAGGCATCACGTCCGAGACAAATAGACCGACTCCTACCTGCATCTACTACTATTACTCCACACATCGACCGCTATCCAGCATGCATCTAGAGTATTAAGTTCATAAGAACAGAGTAACGCCTTAAGCAAGATGACATGATGTAGAGGGATAAACTCATGCAATATGATAAAAACCCCATCTTGTTATCCTCGATGGCAACAATACTATACGTGCCTTGCCGCCCCTACTTTCACTGGGAAAGGACACCGCAAGATTGAACCCAAAGCTAAGCACTTCTCCCATTGCAAGAAAGATCAATCTAGCAGGCCAAACCAAACTGATAATTCGAAGAGACTTGCAAAGATAACCAATCATACATAAAAGAATTCAGAAGATTCAAATATTGTTCATAGATAAACTTGATCATAAACCCACAATTCATCGGTCTCAACAAACACACCGCAAAAGAAGATTACATCGAATAGATCTCCACAAGAGAGGGGGAGAACATTGTATTGAGATCCAAAAAGAGAGAGGAAGCCATCTAGCTAATAACTATGGACCCGAAGGTCTGAGGTAAACTACTCACACTTCATCGAAGAGGCTATGGTGTTGATGTAGAAGCCCTCCATGATCGATGCCCCCTCCGGCGGAGCTCCGGAACAGGCCAAGATGGGATCTCACGGGTACAGAAGGTTGCGGTGGTGGAATTAGGTTTTTGGCTCCGTATCTGGTAGTTTGGGGGTACGTAGGTATATATAGGAGGAAGGAGTACGTCGGTGGAGCAACGTGGGGCCCATGAGGGTGGAGGGCGCGCCTAGGGGGGTAGGCGCGCCCCCTACCTCGTGGCTTCCTGGTAGCTTTCTTGACGTAGGGTCCAAGTCCTCTGGATCACGTTCATTCCGAAAATCACGTTCCCAAAGGTTTCATTCCGTTTGGACTCCGTTTGATATTCTTTTTGTGCGAAACTCTGAAATAGGCAAAAAAACAGCAATTCTGGGCTGGGCCTCCGGTTAATAGGTTAGTCCCAAAAATAATATAAAAGTGTATAATAAAGGCCAATAATGTCCAAAACAGAAGATAATATAGCATGGGGCAATAAAAAATTATAGATACGTTGGAGACGTATCATGCTGCTGCTGGAGTTGCCTTCCCCAACCTCTCCCTCCACCTTGCTGGATAAAGGCGCGGGAGATGTCACCGGGCTGCACGTGTGTTGAACGCGGAGGCGCCGTTGTTCGGCGCTTAGATCGGAATCGACCGCGATCTGAATCGCTGCGTGTACGACTCCTCCAACCGCGTTCTTGCAATGCTTCTGCATCGCGATCTTCAAGGGTATGAAGATGCACTCCCCTCTCTCTCGTTGCTAGTCTCTCCATAGATTGATCTTGGTGATGCATAGAATTTTTTTAATTTCTACAACGATCCCAACAGTATTGAGATACCGACGATCGAATCTCGGGCAAGTAACATACCGATGACAAAGGGAACAACGTATGTTGTTATGCGGTTTGACCGATAAAGATCTTCGTAGAATATGTAGGAGCCAATATGAGCATCCAGGTTCCGCTATTGGTTATTGACCGGAGATGTGTCTCGGTCTTGTCTACATAGTTCTCGAACCCGTAGGGTCCGCACGCTTAACGTTCGATGACGATTTGTATTATGAGTTATGTGATTTGACGACCGAAGTTTGTTCGGAGTCCCGGATGAGATCACGGACATGACGAGGAGCCTCGAAATGGTCGAGAGGTAAAGATTCATACATTGGAAGGCTATATTCGGACATCGGAAAGGTTCCGAGTGATTCGGGTATTTTTCGGAGTATCGGGAAGTTACGGGAATTCACCAGGAGAAGTAATGGGCCTTATTGGGCCATACAGGAAAGGAGGAGGCAGGCCAATGGGGAGGTGGCCCCCCCCATGGGTCCGAATTGGACTAGGGGAAGGTGCCCCCTTGCCCTTTCCTACTCCCTCTCTCTTTCCCCCTTTCCTTCTCTCCTACTCCGAAAAGGAAAAAGGATTCCTACTAGGACTTGGAAGTCCTAGTAGGACTCCATACTCTTGGCGCGCCCCCTAGGCCGGCCGCCTCCTCCCTCCCTCCTTTATATATGGGGGAGGGGAGCACCCCAAAGACACACAAGTTTCTCTTAGCCGTGTGCGGTGCCCCCCTCCACAGTTACACACCTCGGTCATATCGTCGTAGTGCTTAGGCGAATCCCTGCGCCGGTAACTTCATCATCACCATCACCACGCCGTCGTGCTAACGGAACTCTCACTCGTCCTCAACTAGATCAAGAGCTCGAGGGACGTCATTGTGCTGAACGTGTGCTGAACACGGAGGTGCCGTACGTTCGGTACTTGGATCGGTTGGATCGTGAAGACGTTCGACTACATCAACCGCGTTACTATCCGCTTCCGCTTTCGGTCTATGAGGGTACGTGGACATACTCTCCCGTCTCGTTGCTATGCATCTCCTAGTTAGATCTTGCTTGATCGTAGGAAATATTTTGAAATGCTACGTTCCCCAACAGTTGCTGACCATGTCGGCCATCCCAAACGGCTTACATGCAAGGAAGAAATATACTCGATGGAGTAGTTATCCTTCACGAGACCGTTCACGAGATGCACCGGAAGAACATGAGTGGGGTAGTATTGAAAATTGACTTTGAAAAGGCATATGATAAAGTCAAATGGTCATTTCTACAGCAGACCCTGAGAATGAAAGGTTTCTCCGATAAATGGCGTGAGTAGATCCAAATTTCGTTATTGGAGGCAGTGTGGCTATCAAAGTCAAAGATGATGTAGGCCATTACTTCCAGACGAAAAAAGGATTACGTCAAGGTGACTCACTGTCCAATGTTATTTAACATTGTCGCTGACATTCTGGCTACTTTGATTGAACGCGCCAAACAGAATGGTCAAATTGCAGGAGTAGTGCCACATCTTGTCGATGGAGGACTCTCTATCTTGCAATATGCCGATGATACGATTCTTTTTATGGAACATGACCTTGATAAGGCAAGAAATCTGAAACTTCTGCTTTCAGCTTTTGAGCAAATGTCAAGCTTGAAAATCAACTTCCATAAAATTGAATTGTTCTGTTTTGGAGAAGCCAAGGAGACGGCTGCACAATATGCTGACTTGTTTGGATGTGCACAAGGCCAATTCCTGATTAAATATTTGGGAATTCCGATTCATTATCGGCGTCTCACTAATACGGAGTGGAAACATGTTGAAGAGCGATTGGAGAAACGGTTGAGCAGTTGGAAAGGAAAAATGCTCTCCGTTGGAGGACGACTAGTTTTGATCAATTCTGTCCTCACCAACATGGTTCTCTACATGCTCTCATTTTTCCAACTACCCAAAGGGGTTCTGCAAAGACTGGATTACTTCAGATCCAGATTTTTTGGCAAGGAGACAATGAAAAGAAAAAGTATAGAATAACCAAATGGAGCGTCGTTTGCCGACCGAAAGACCAAGGAGGCTTAGGTGTTCAGGACCTCCAGGTCAAGAATGACGCCTTACTCAGTAAATGGTTGTTCAAGCTTCTTACTGAGGATGGTGTTTGGCAAACTATGCTACGCAACAAGTATTTAGGCCAAAAGGCGTTATCCCAGGCTTATTGGAAGCCCGGTGACTCGCATTTTTGGGCTGGTCTGATGGCGGTAAAGAAAAAAATTTCCGTTTCGGATCCTTCGCGATAAAGGACGACTCGGAGATATGTTTCTGGGAGGACAACTGGCTAGGAAATACCACTCTCCGAGAACAGTACCCAGCCTTGTACCGCATTGTACGCAATAAGAATGATACTCTTGCACATGTGATGACCACTTCCCCGCCAGATATATCATTCCGGAGGGATTTGGTTGGGCCCCGTCTTGTGTCATGGCAACATCTTCTATCCCGTTTGGATTCGATTAACTTGACACAAGGACGGGATGTCTTTCGCTGGAATCTTACTACATCTGGGTCCTTCGCAGTTGACTATGTATCGTGCATCGTCGCACACAGAGATTCCAGTGGCCAATAATAAACAAATCTGGAAATCGAAGATGCCACTAAAAGTTAAGATTTTCATATGGTATCTTCGGAGAGGAGTTGTGCTAACTAAAGACAACCTCGCTCGACGCAACTGGAAAGGAAGCAAGAAATGTAGTTTTTGTACTCATGACGAGACAATCAAACATCTCTTCCTTCAATGCAAGTTTGCGTGTTCTACATGGTCAATTATCCAAATAGCGTCAAATTTGTATCCACCAACAAGTGTTACCAATATATATGGTCACTGGCTTGATGGAATACCAAATACTTTTAATACGCTAATACGGGTGGGAGCGTCTGCCTTACTATGGTCACTTTGGCTATGTAGAAATGATTGTGTTTTTAATGGCAAAATCTCTTCTCCTATGCAGGTTATTTACCGTTATACGCACTGGCTTCGTATGTGGTCTACTCTGCACCGAACGGAGTACCAATCGCTGTTCAAGGCGGTGTGTATGCGGTTGGAGCGGGTGGCCAGGGAGGTTTTTAGCCAACATGGTGGCAGCATAATCTCCGAATCGGTCCACCTTCTCCGTCGACATAGGCACAGTTTTGGCCGCATATGGCTTTACTGTTGCCACTTTGTCGTTTTTATATTTTTTGTCAGACTGTTTGTTTGATGGTTGTGTGCATCTTAGCTATGCAGAGGCCGGGTGTCGTTCTTTATGTTTTGTATCCACTCGATTCTACATTTTGAGTTAATAAAAACGCCTTTATCGAAAAACAAGCCCCACGGTTTAGTTCAGTAGAATCAGTACTGCAGTAGCGGACGACTGATGCATTGGACAGACAACTACAGAACTGCCGGTATACTCCACTGGATGCTAGTACGCTGAAGATCACGTTGCAACAGCTTAGGAAGGCAGGCGGTCACCTCGCTCACGGAGCGAAAGGGGCAGCGGCTACCGCGGCGCCGGCGGTGCGGAGGAGGTAGTAGTAGCGCTGCGGGTTGGCCTCGAACGCCAGGCGGGATATCAGCAGACCGCGGGATCCAGGGGCTTTCATCATGGCCACGGCCACCGACGCCGGCCAGAAGAACATGTACGCGCCCACGGCGATCACCGCTGCCGCAGCGGCCCCGAAGATGAAGCCCGCCGGAACCGCCATCAGTCGCGCTCGATCCGAGCTTTGTTTTGGTGTATGGCAGAATAAAGGGGAGAAACGGGTGGTGAAATGGGGTGGAATAACGCAGAGCTCAAGGAGCCCATATATTGTGCTGCCGCGCCGGTGCATTTGCTGCATTCTTGGGAGAGGAAGAGGAAGAGCTTGAGCTGGGAAGGCGAGAAGACTGACCCGGTAGTCTGCAGAGTAGAGTACAAGGCGACTCTGTTGCAGTTCCAAGTCTAGCAAGTGTTGTTTACGAGATGGAATGCAAACAGGCGCCCTGTCGTACTCCGAGTATTGTTTCGTGGACAGCCGTTTCGCACTCCATGGTCACTTCAGAGAATGGATTTTTTTTTGGAGGATACTTCAGAGAATGGTTAATACTATCCTCAACTGCTGGCTATACGTAGCTGTCATGCCACTTCTGTACACTTCTTTTTACACGATCATATATGCAGGTTGTGTCGAACTCGAGTGGCACAAGAGATGGTAAGCAGTACCATATAATATATAGCCGTATATGGTAGTAATATCATAGCTTAATACTTTTTCGGCATCAAAATAATTGAAGTCGTAGAATTATCCTAAGTCAAAATATTTAAAGTTCGACCAAGTCTATAAAAAATATAATTAAAAATCTACAATATCAAATATTATGTATAATATGGGAGGCGACACGGAGGAACAGTGAAGGGGTGATGGGTAGGGATCCATCCGGTGATGCTGCCTCGGTGGCGGCTGTGGCCTGGAGCTCTTAACCCACCCATTAGGATCTATGTGGGATTACGGCCCGGGTCGTGGCTTCAGGCATCTTGGAGTCGTCGGGCCTCAATGGCTACTAGGCATCATGGTGGCCGTTATGGCTTAGGCGGCGAGGAGCGGCGGCGGCGGCGGATTGAACCAATGTGAACGGTGTTGCCCAAATCAAGTGGGCTGGGATGAGGTGTCCGACGAAACAAATGAATGTCCTGTCCGTCTTCAGTCAATGCCAATAGTGACAACATCCATGGGTGTTGTTTTCACTCCTTGGAGGCATCACTGAAGTGTGCCGGCATCCCACTATCACTTGGGTTGTTGTTTTTAAGGACGAAAGCCTAGGTTCAGTTTCATATCGGCGATGGTGGCGCTCCTTGACGTCGCTTCTTTGTTGGGAGCATCATATTTGGAGACATGACTTAAAGGTTGTGTGTTGCATTCATTCGTGTTTGCCACTTCTCTGGGTTGATCTTCATGGGCGCAATGCACGTTTGGCGCGGATGAGTCCAAGATGATGGCTTTCTCGGGACTGGTCGTGTCGCGCCACCCACTTGCCGTACTCAGGACTCCTATAGGCCTTCAAGAATGGTTGGTGCGTTGATAAGGGAAGTTCAATTTGAGTTATTGCTCTGCTCTGGCCTTTGCCACCATGACGTGTGACACGTACCTTGTGCAGACACGATACCGGCCGCTCCTCCGCCTCAACCCGAATGACTTCATCCTGTTTTTGGACAAGATCTTTGCCGACCGGTAGGAGAACATGCCGTACACCTTGCTCCCTGAGTCGGTCACTAGTCTGGCATCTCTAGCCAATCCCTTATAATTTAGCCCCTCAAACGGCCCACCGCCATCGGATCTAGGCCAGAAATTGAACCGCTCGCCTCCACCACACCGACTGTGGCGCTCCTGCGCCAACCTCGCTGGCCCACCTCCCCTCACCGTCACCCATCGCCGAGCATGCGCCTTCCCGACCATCTTTCTAAACCATTGCACCACCAGACTTTAGCAGTGAACCCGACCCCCCTCCCTCACCACCGTCTGCCTCTGACTCCCCTCCACCAGCTTGCCTCGTTCCTGCCAGAAGCCTTGCTGACGTCCCGGCCCTTGCTCGCCACTCACGGGCTCGATGGTGCGCCTCGTCTCTTCTTTCTCCCGCAAATTGACCACCAGATATTTTTGAAGTGTAGATTCACTCATTCTACTTCGTATGTAGTCGGTAGTGGAATCTCTTGAAAGACTTATATTTAGGAATGAAGGTAGTAACATTTACCAAAACTGAAAAAGAACTGTAGCACCTGATGTGCTGCAGAGCCTACACAGGAGAACTGCATTGCGCGCATATAAAGAAAGAGCAGCCACACATCGAAACTTAGGATGAGTCTCCATGTTGATTACTCATTACATAGCCATAACATACTTGAGAGTTGAGACATGACAGACACCACCTAGTATGAGTAGCGCAGAACACATTTCCACACGTACACCATATATGTGCGTAGCATGCCTGGAGGAGAAGCGCATGTACACGCGCTGGGATTTTTTGTCCAAAAGGACCCCCTGCCAAAATGAATTGACAAAAAAGACTACCTGTGGATCAATTTGACAAAAAGTACCCCCTCAGCAGTGGCAGCAGGCGCGGCAGGCGATACGTGGCACCTGCCGCCACGCCAGGAGGCGGCGGGCCCTGCCGCCACTGCAGGAGGCGGCAACAAGGGTAAAACGCGATTCGCACAGTACCCCGAGCCAGGACGGAACGGGCGAGGCTAGGTGGGCCACGCCGCCACTATGCGAGGCGGCCTCTGTTGCCGCTGTCGCTCGCAGGCCAACAGGCCGTGCTGTTCGCGGGCCCAGCCTGTGGGCCACGCCGCCACCGCAGCAGGCGGCATCCCTCTGTTGCTGCACGCGCGACAACGTCGCAGACGGCGCTGATTTTTACGGGCGGAAATCTGTGCATATTTGACCGCTTGTGCTGGTTGGTTTTCTCTACTCGCGATGATTCTGCTGCCCGTGAGCTGGCTTTTGCGACTGCTTTGTATGCACCCGCACTGATTCCACCGCGGTGCTGCCTAGGGACTCAACTGCCTTTTGCTTGAGCGGACGCGACGGCACTGCGGGAATCACTCACCCAGCGCTGGCTTTTGCTTCAAAGGACGCGATGGCACTGTATTAATACACTCACTCGCTGCGGGAATCCGAGGCTGCGGTAGGTGAGTTTATCCTGTTGTGCCGACACCACAGAGATCCTCTTCTTTTTATATACTATGCTTCAGCTCCGTGCACAAGCACACTGTCTCTGGCCTTCTCTTCTGCTCTCTAAGTCGTAAGAACGGAGAGAAAGAAGTACTCACTAAGCACTTTCACTCATGATTTAGGGCGATTTAGAGTTGGATTTTGAATATGCTGAAGTGGAAGAAAAGATAGACGAAGGTAAGATCTATCCATTTTTGTTGGTTTCGTTCGCATGCATGATGTTTTTACTCTTTTTGTTTAGTTCATAACTATGTGTTCTCTGTTTTGTTAGGCATTATTTCATCACTTTTTGGAGTCATTTAGAGCTTCAGGAGTACGATTTGCCTAGCGAAGTGAACTACGAAGTTGAAGATCAAGGTATGAGCTTTGCAATAAATTGATTTTTTTGTGCATGCAGGATGGTAATTAGTTAGTCTTTTAGCTCGTCATTAGCTATGCAATGTTAGTGCTTAGAGGTTAGAAATAATTTCAGACAACAGATGTACCATTTATAATATATTTTTTAGAAGAGTAGGTTGAAGATGTTGTATCAATGTTAGGTGCGTCCATTAGTATTGACATGTGAGAAATCTTAATATGGTAATTAAGAAAAACTTGTACTGTAATTGTTCATTGCATGTGGTACGTTATTTCATGTGGTATGTTTATTAATAAGTCTATAGTTAGAAAACCGTAGGTCTACTTTGTTATGTCGCAATAATCTAAATTTTATATGTTAAGATTAGGTGCTAATGTACTTAATGATGTATGTAATTAGGTAAAATAATTCATCTTAGTAGCAAACAAGGAGGAGATGACGTGATTGAAGAAATTGTGTATCCATCTTCGCTGTCCCTTGTGAGGTGATGACCACATACATGCAAGTGCTATTTTCATACTTTTGATAGCAGAAAGAAAAATCCGTGTGTAATATTGATGTTCATGTGATAATAGGTCGACTCCGTTCATATATTACTGGTGACGGATATTTATTCGAACTATTTGGACGCTTAATTGCATTCGCAAGCACATCCATATTGGAGCTAAGGTATAAAATGACGCCGTAATGTTGTTAATATTTTTTATATTGATGTACTGTTGTGAATAATATGCATGCCGCTGCAAATATTATTATTTGTAAATAAATGATTGCTATCGTATGATATGAAAAAATTATATAAAGCCGGAAGAAATTAAATGTTTTACTCATATGATATTAAAATGTTATTATCATACTATTATGTTTAGTGGTTGTTTGTCATAACGAGTAATTACCATCGGTTTTGTCATAACTTGTTGAAGAAAATTAGTTTTTACTAATAATCGTTTTTCCAAAAGCTCAGTTTTTGCATGTTACGAGAATCAGTTTAGGATATTTTTGGGGTAGTTGGAGAAAAGCAAACGGAGTTTTAGTTTGTGACGCTCGTAGACGAGTTAGAGAAAAAAAAAGATCTCTAAATACCCATAACCAAACAACCCCGGAAAGTCTAAGCAAATGATTCTAAAAACAAAACGAATATTTATAACGAAAATACGATTATTATTTTAGTCGTCTGATATGTAAATGTTGTCATTGTACTACTATTAAATGTTCAGTTACTAATTGTTTGAAATGTAAACATGTATTTTGGTTAGGTACTATGGAAAATTTAGTAGTGTACTATGGGAATGTCTTACGGGACGGTCCTTTCGGGGTGGATGTGTCCTTGTGCGAGTCGACTACAGTTGTAGTTAGAGACATGGTGAACGTGGGTTACGCAGCTGTCAGAAGGTGCCTCCGAGCGGTGTTTGGCCCAGGGATGCAGGGAAAAAAATGACAATGGAGGCCTTCGTCGCTGACGGAGCAAATGATGGGATAGCTGCCCGTTGGGGTTTGCGGCCTGTCACAGGTGATCAGTCGTGGGGGTCGTACATGAGGTTTGCAAGCAATCCCAATAACCCAGTGTTTGGTCAGCCGATGGTGTATGTGGAGTTCATTTCAGTCACTGATGTTGCCGGATGCAGTAGCAGGGGCGGTGAGGTCGAGTTGGCCATCACATCAGCCCC
This sequence comes from Triticum aestivum, assembly GCF_018294505.1. Classification (NCBI taxonomy): domain Eukaryota; kingdom Viridiplantae; phylum Streptophyta; class Magnoliopsida; order Poales; family Poaceae; genus Triticum; species Triticum aestivum. Next base: position 127,757,467 of record NC_057799.1, read on the forward strand.
TAGCATCGGCCCATCGGAAGCGACAGGCGACCGGCCTGTGTATGACACATGATATTGGACTGCGGCCGTTGACATGAGTGAACACGTGGAGGGATTGCCGGAGGCGCTCGATGATGACGATCACTCTTCCGCGTCTTCCGAGTCAAGCGAAGAAGAAGATGTTCCTCCCCAGAGGACGGTCGCGGCGTCACTGCAACCTGGGTTTTTACAGGATATGAGCATCACAAATGAATTTCACTCTGTTTCTGGCCTAGAAGCGGGGAGCCTGGAGGTTGGGCAGGTTTTCCTAGACAAGAAGTCTGCTTACCAAGCAATTAATAGGTATGCAATCGCCCTCCACCGCCAGCAAAAAGTGAAGCAGTCTGATAAAAAAGAGTTGAAGGTCATATGCATCCACACCGCGAAAGGTTGCCGCGGAAGAGTTCTCGCTAGACTGAAGCCTGGGGTATGTCAGTCATGGCATATCACAAAAATAGTGCAGCATAGCTGTGAGCAAACTGGGACTCTTTCAAATCACTGCAATGTGACGGCAAGATATGTGGCACAGGTGATGGAAACGATTGTGCAGGGAAGTCTCAACATTAGTGTTAGGGCTTTGCAAAAAGATGCAGAAGATCAGATTGGCTTCCCTGTCAGCTACAGCAAGGCTAGGCGTGCGAAGGAAAATATATTCAAGAACTTGTATGGAACCTATGAGGAGGCCTATTCTTATGCCCCCAGAATGCTTCATCAGATAGCAAGTGCTAATAGGGGGACTCAAGTTTGGCGGAGAGAACGTCAGAACCCAAAGAACCCGGGTGAGCTAATCCTGGACCGCTTATTCTGGGCATTCGCCCAGACTATACAAGCCTTCAGGCACTGTCGCCCGGTATTATCAGTTGATGGTACCTTTCTCACTGGAAAGTACAAGGGCACACTATTGGTGGCGATTGCAGCAGATGCAAATAATCAGCTTCTTCCTATTGCATACGCACTGGTCGAGAGCGAGAACAAAGATAGCTGGTTGTGGTTCCTGAGCTGCGTGAAGATGGGTGTCGTGAAAGAGCGTTTAGGTGTTTGCATCATCTCTGATCGCAACACAGGATTATTAAGTGCTCTCGACATAATTAAGGAGTCGTCAGAAGAGTGGGGGTGGCCGGATCTAGAGGGAAGGTGGTGCATGCGGCATTTGGCAGCAAACTTTTACTCCAAATTCAAGAATAAGGATTGGTTCAAGTTATTCAAGAGGATGTGCATGCAGAAAACTGAAGCCAAAATGAATGCCATCTGGGCAGGTATCAATGGTGAGATCGAGCGCGCGGCCTTGCCGCAGAGAGAAGACCGGAGGGGTCGAAGGACGACCATAAATTTGAGCCAGTGGATCGGCAAGAATTGCCCTGATTTGTACAAGTGGGCGCAGGCTCACGACACCGGGGCTCGGTATGGAATAATGACCAGCAACATGTCAGAGGTGTACAATGGTGTTCTTAAAGGGGTGAGAGCCTTACCTATCACAGCCCTAATTGAAGAAACTTGGAACCGGACCCTGTCATACTTTGCAGACAGGGTTACCGTGGCTAAAGCACAAGTTGAATTGAACAAGCCATGGTCCGAGAAGATGCAAAGACATCTGAACGAGAAAGCAAAGAAGTCCCAAAGCCATGGCTGCAGGAAAGTGGACGCACTTAGGAATAAGTGGGAGGTCAATGTGCGAGCCAAGTATGTTAAGGGTCACCACAGAGGATCAAAAAAGCAAGCTGTCACCCTCAGCCCAACATCCTGTGAGTGCACGTGTAACAAGGCCAAGCTTGAGGGCTACCCTTGTAGTCATGTGCTCCGGGCAGCTGCAGATAAAAAAAATCAGTGTTGAGCCATACATATCACCGTACTTCAACATGTACAATCTGTACAACACTTGGAACGGTGAGTTCAGGGCCTGGGGCATTGATATGAACTACAAAATGATGTGGCCAGATGGGCCGAAATGGGTTCCGAATGCCGACTTGATGAGAACCGCCAAGGGACGACGTCAGTCTAGGCGTCATCGCAATGACATGGACCATAGCCAGATGGGAGAACCAAGGCGATGCCGCGTTTGTAGGTGTCCTGGACATTCACGTAGGGAATGCCTGTATCGAGCGAACAACACCGCATGATGTTCATTTATCTGTACTCGCTATGTCTACTTATATTTGTATTATACTTTTATTAATTTAAATTGAATATGTTTGTATTATTGAATCTCTTTGTGTTATTGTATTTATATTTATTTTAAATTGAATCTCTTTGTATTATTGTGTTATTGTATTTATATTTATTTTAAATTGAATCTCTTTGTATTATTGAATCTCCTTGTGTTTTTTTGTATGTTTGTGTGCAGGTTATGGCTGAAGTGCCACGGCTTTTGGAGGGGCCCCATGACGCCGGCCACCGTTGCCACCTATCTTTGAACCCAAATAAAGAACATGATTATCGGAGTTTCAGACTTCGAACCGTAAAGAAAACCTGGCCAATACACAATTATTTCATTCCTCACCTTGACGCTTATGGACTACATGCTTTTGCTAGGCTCACATCAAGCGAAGACCCATCCCAGTTACGTTCGGACCCATCCCTTTTGACATCCCTCGTTGACCGGTGGAGACCTGAAACCCACACCTTTCACTTTCATTTTGGGGAGCTTGCACCTACACTGAAAGATGTTTCTATGATCCTTGCTCTACCAATTAGAGGTGAGCCGTTAGTCTCTCGACGAGTGTCTAAAACTTGGGCACAAAATATATCAGACCGTCTTGGGATGACAATGCCAGAATCACAACATACTGGTGGCCCTCGTGGCATCCCACTCCCCTGGCTTCATGATAACTTTCTTAATTTTTCTAGCTTCGCTGATTCTGAGACGAGGAAAAGACATCTGTTTGCGTATTTGTTGTGGCTCCTCAGGGTTATGTTTCCAAATTCACACGGGGACGTACTTCTCCCTGGTCTCATCTACATTGTGGAGAAGATGGTAGTTGAACCTTTACCCGAGCAGCCAAAATACAGCTTCGGTTCTGCCATTCTATCTCATACATATAGAGGCTTGTGTGATGCCACACAAAAAACTTCCTTCGCAAAAAAAGCTCCGTTACTTTATGTCCCCTACGAGTTTCTACAGTTGTGGTCCTGGGAATACCTCCCTGTAGGACGACCTCGTATAATAAATCCCATACACCCATACGACTATAGGGAGGGCAGCTGTGTAACTATGGCCAGCAGGTGGACAAAGGCACGGAAACATTGGTCTCCAAGTATTGCGAAAAATTGTTACTGTAACGCCCACGATGCGGCTATATCTCCCACGTGCCGAGGCACGACTTAGAGGCATAACCGCATTGTAGGCACCAAGAACAATGTTCTCGTCACAAAGTCATCGGAACGATTCCAAGATACCCGCGTTATCCTAAAAATAATTTAGTGAAATTTGAGGAGAGAAGAGTCAACACTTCTACGTCAGGAGGCCTCACCAGAGTGACGAAGGGACTGAGGAGTAAAAAGAATCCTACTCTCCGATATATATAATCCTAAGACTCAAAACATTTTTCTTCTAGACTCAACAACGCCAGCGATTCGATCAAGCAGGGGGCTCCTAAGTCGAGGATGGCTCTGATTACCAACTTGTAACGCCCACGATGCGGCTATATCTCCCACGTGTCGAGGCACGACTTAGAGGCATAACCGCATTGTAGGTATTGTCGCAAGAAGGGTCATCTTCACACAATCCCATGTAATGAATAAGAATGGGATAACGAGAGTTGGCTTACAATCGCCACTTCACACAATACATAATTTAATTCATACCATCCAAAATCCACACATAGACCGACTACGGTCAAATCCAAATGAAAATAAGATAACCCCAAATGCTAGATCCCCGATCGTCCCAACTGGGCTCCACTACTGATCATCAGGAAAAGAAACATAGTAACGACCACGTTCCTCGTCGAACTCCCACTTGAGCTCGGTTGCATCATCTGCACTGGTATCGTCGGCACCTGCAACTGTTTTGGTAGAATCTGTGAGTCACGAGGACTCAGCAATCTCACACCCGCGAGATCAAGACTATGTAAGCTTATAGGAAAGGATGGTGTAATGAGGTGGAGCTGCAGCAGGCACTAAGCATATATGGTGGCTAACATACGCAAAAGAGAGCGAGAAGAGAAGCATCGCAACGGTCGCGAAGCTAGAAATGATCAAGAAGTGATCCTGAAACTCTTACGTTCATGCATAACTCAAACCGTCTTCATTTCCCGGACTCCGCCGAAAAGAGACCATCACGGCTACACACACGGTTGATGTATTTTAATTAAGTCAAGTGACAAGTTCTCTACAACCGGACATTAACAAATTCCCATCTGCCACATAACCGCGGGCACGGCTTTCGAAAGATAATACCCTGCAGGGACCATCACGGCTACACACACGGTTGATGTATTTTAATTAAGTCAAGTGACAAGTTCTCTACAACCGGACATTAACAAATTCCCATCTGCCACATAACCGCGGGCACGGCTTTCGAAAGATAATACCCTGCAGGGGTGTCCCAACTTAGGCCATTATAAGCTCTCACGGTCAACGAAGGATAAACCTTCTCCCGGGAAGACCCGATCAGTCTCGGAATCCCGGTTTACAAGACATCTCGACAATGGTAAAACAAGACCAGCAAGACCGCCCGCTGTGCCGACAAATCCCGATAGGAGCTGCACATATCTCGTTCTCAGGGCACACCGGATAAGCTAAGCGTACAGGTACCAACGTAACCCAAGTTGCCAAGGGACGGTCCCGCACGGTGCTCTAGTTTGGACCAACACTCGGAGGAGCACTGGCCCGGGGGTTAAAATAAAGATGACCCTCGGGCTCGCGAAAACCCAATGGAAAAGGCTTAGGTAGGCAAATGGTAAACCAAGGTTGGGCCTTGCTGGAGGAGTTTTATTCAAGGCGAACTGTCAAGGAGGTCCCATAAATCACCCAACCGCGTAAGGAACGCAAACTCAAGGAACATAATACCGGTATGACGGAAACTAGGGCGGCAAGAGTGGAACAAAAACACCAGGCATAGGGCCGAGCCTTCCACCCTTTATCAAATATATAGATGTATTAATTAAATAAGAGATATAGTGATATTCCAAAAATATCCATGTTCCAACATGGAACCAACTTCAACTTCACCTGCAACTACCAACGCTATAAGAAGGGCTGAGCAAAAGCGGTAACTTAGCCAAACAACGGTTTGCTAGGAAAGGATGGTTAGAGGCTTGACATGGCAATATGAGAGGCATGATATAGCAAGTGGTAGGTAGCGCAGCATGGCAATAGAACGAACAACTAGCAAAGCAAAGATAGAAGTGATTTCGAGGGTATGGTCATCTTGCCCGCAAGGTTCTCAGAGTTGTCGAAAGCTTGATCCTCGTAAGCGTACTCAACAGGTTCCTCGTTCACGAACTCGTCTCCCGGCTCTACCACAGCAAGAACACAATCAACGGAACCACAATCAATCACAGGAAATGCACAAGCAACATGATGCAATACATGCATGATATGCGAGATGTGATATGCGATGCATATGCGTGCTCCGGAAGAAAAAGGATGAACAAGGCAGTAACTTGGCAAACCAAGTATGCCACTGAAAAGATGAGATGATTTCGGTCGAAATCGATATAAATATCACCGGAAACGGATGCACGGTTTGCAAGTGGCAAGCAAAACAAGAATGACACGATTCTGCGATTAACAGCATGATAGCACTTAGAATACATCAAGTAGCTATGCCACAGCACCCCAACATAGTAACAAAGCATATAGCAGTGATCTACAGGAGATGCTTGACAAAATATGAACACTGAGCTACGGCTAGATCACAATATAACAGGTACAAACAAGCATGACAAAAGTGCAAAAGATATCAGTTTCACAGACTTTGTGAAATTACTGGACATGGCAGAAACAACATCAGGTAGCAAATTTCAGAGCAAGGAAAACACATGCTACGGGAAGTTAACATAGCAAAACAGGGCATGCAATGAATCTACTAAATGCATATAACAAAAGTCCATTACTGACCATGAGCCAAAAAGGACCAGAAGATATGATGGCACTCATGTAAACATAGCAAGTTTCGTTAACAGGTTTCAGACTTAGCAGTAAACAGAACACGACATTAACAGAAATTATGAGGGCATCTTGGTGAGCTTGATTCACTCATCACAAAGCAATGCATGACAAAACAAGCATATCTACAGCAAGAAGACATGTTTATGAAGCTAACCATGGTAAGATCAAGTTCATAGCATGTATGGATCAACTACAACAACCTTGGCAAAATTGAATATCAAGTTAACAATCTGCCAGGAATATTTAATAGCAACAGTAGAGCAAGATTAAGACATGCTAGGGCACTCCATAATTGCAAACAGGGGCATGGATGGATAGAGCACAACTATATATACAAAACATCCTTACTGAGCATACTCAAAAGAAGCATGGATCTCTCTGTAGCCACATGGATACATGGCAAGAAAATAACAGCAGATAAAAAACTTAGCAAAATCTCAAGTCCCTGAAAACAGAAACAGCATGAAGCCTAGTTTGCATGCTTGTGCTAGTCACCACATAGATTACAAAAATACATGGAATACACCCCTGTAAAGATGGCATGGCATAGATCAAAACACCTGTAGAGCTCATGCCCATAAGATGCACACAACAAATGTAACAAAAATAACAAAACATCAAGTTCTGATAAGTAACAGCAGTAAACATCATATAGCACTCTGGTACCAGAGATTTGGGCACAAGATGTACTCAAACGAGCATGGCACAATGGAACAAAATGAAAAGCATCTCGAGTCGAACATTTTGATATATCATGCGTGCAAAACGGAGCAGTATGCAGTGAGATATGATGCAATGAACATGAGCACATAATGTGAAAATACTTCGGGACTTGGAGAATTTCGGGGGGGGGAGTCAACCTTCTCTTGGATCTGGATCGGGGTGCGCAATCCGAGGTCCGCCGGGGTTCGGTCGGAGTTGGAGAGGAGGAGGCCGGAGATGAAGGACAGGCGACGGGGGCCACGAGATCCCGCGGATCCGGCAACGGGGCGGCGAAGCGAACACGGTCCCGCGGGCGGCGGGGCGGCGGCGGACGGGCGGAGGCGACTGGGCGGCGGGGACGGCGAACAGGCGGCGGGGCTTGGCGCGGGGCGGCGCGGAGGAGCGGAGGCGCGAGCTCGGGGTCCAGGCGGCGGGGAGAGGCGCGCGTGGGCCGGGAGGGCCCGATCCGGGCCCTGGCGGGCCGCGGCGCGGGGACGGCGGCGGCGCCCACGTGGCACGGTCCAGTTGGCTCGGGGCGGCGGTGGAAATCTGTCTGGCGCAGGTGCAGACGTGTCCGGCGCACGGAGGAAGAAGGAGGCTAGGGTTAGGGTGGAATCATCCGCGAATTTCGGGGGAGGGGGTGTTTATATAGTCATAGGGAGCTAGGAGAGTCCAAATGAGGCACGGTTTTCGCCCACACGATCGTGATCGAACGACCGAGAGCATGGAGGGGACTTAGATGGGTTATTGAGTCGTTTGGAGGGGGTTTTGTTGCAACACACAAAAGGACTTTGCGGTTACCCGATTAACCGTTGGAGCATCAAACGACCTCCAAATGGAACGAAACTTGACAGGTGGTCTACCGGTGGTATACCAAGGCCACTTGGCAATCCTCGGTCCATTCCGAGAATGTTTAACACCCGCTCATGAAAAGAAACAAGAGGGGTGCGCCGGTGCACGTGGGAGTGCCGGATTGCAAAACGGACAACGGGGAAAATGCTCGGACACATGAGACGGACACGTATGCAAATGAGATGTAAATGATGACATGATATGAGATGCATGACATGAACAAAATGCAAAACGAAAGACAAAACCCAACCACGGAGGGAATATCATAACGCATAGCCAAAAATGGCAAGAGTTAGAGTTACAAATATGGAAAGTTACATCCGGGGTGTTACAGTTACCCTATATACCAGCAGCAGTTTGAGGCACTTGATGAGTCTGTAGTCACATGGAACCCATGGACTCAGGAGCATGTACAGATGGTCTTTGATATACGACCCATCACAGCAGGCATGTTGACCGATAGTGCATTCTGGCTGACTCTCTGCTACTTATTGTTCCTGTGGTGTGTTGAGCCTTACAACCCAGAGCGTGTCATGAGACAGTTCGGTCTGCATCAGGAAATTCCACCACCTTTTCCAAGATGTACGGACGAGGAAACCCATAAGTAAGATGTGACCTCCCTAAATAGTTAGTGTCATTTTTAATTTACTAAACTCACACTTTGCTACATAATTTGCAGGCTAACCAATATGGGCCACGGTTGGAGTCTTTACGATTGGAGGGAACGCAACATTCAATGGGTACAGAAGTGGGAAAATGAAGCGCTAGCAGATATAGTGTATCAACTTAGGTACATTTTATTTACATTATTTTATTACGATGACCATACGATGCATGAAGATGCTTTGCTTTCATCATAACGGTTGATGTTATTATATAATTTTGCAGACCGTACGATGGAAGTACAGCTCAAGCGTACAAGCAGTGGTACTGCATCAGCACGCATACAAGCCTGGCCGGTCAACCAGCTACGATACCAACAAATCTCACGCACGAGGAGCAGATGCAGAGACATGTTGAGCTGCATGCAGCTTACTATCATGACCGGATGGTAATCACTAGTAATTTTTTCAGGTCCATCATTTCATAATCATTTCAACCAAATAACAACCAAATATTTTATGATCCCTGTAGTGTCGGCACAACAGGTTCCCGCAGCCTAGGATTCCTTCCGCAGTGCCGTCGCACCCACTCAAGCAGAACAAGCAAAAGCAGGAGTGATTCCCGGACAGAAGAAAAGCAGAAGTGATTCCCGGACAGAAGAAAAGCAGGAGTGATTCCCGGGAAAAGCAGCAGCACATCAGCGTCCATTTTCCGCCGTTGGAATTAGCGTCGTCAGCTGTCATGGGAATCAGCGCCATCAGTGGTCAGGGGCTGTCGGCCAGCCAGCGCGCCAGGAGAGGCCGCCTCCGGCAATGGCGGCGAGGCCCACCGGCGGGGCCTGCGGCCTGCACGGCCTGTCGGCCAGCCAACGACCACGCCTAGGAGAGGCCGCCTCCGCCCGTGGCGGCAGGGCCCACCTGGCCCGCCCCGTTCCGTCGCGGCGCGGTGAGTAGTTGGGATTCCCGTTCGGCTGGGTGGCCGCCTCCTGGCGTGGCGGCAGGTGCCACGTGTCGCCTGCCGCACCTGCCGCCATGGCCCAGGGGTCTTTTTTGTCAAATTTATTCACAGATAGTCCTTTTTGACAATTCCGTTGGCCAGGGGGTCCTTTTGGACAAAAAATCAAGCTGAAATAGTACTACAGTACGTAGTAGTAGTCATCAGTCATCCAAATAGAAAACACAGTACGCTGGTCAGCAAGCACGCCACAAGGTCGCTTGCGAAGCTCCAAAGAGAGCACACGGCAGGGATCAAGATACCAAGAAGAATGTCACCATATATGAAACCGGCTACGTCGAGGACGACGCCTCCGAACGAACACACGGCAGGGATCAAGAAACCACGAATAAGACTAGCGTACGCGAGTCCGACGGTAGCGCCTCCGAAGCTCAGAAGAGAACGCAGGACGGGAACCAAGAAACCACACAGAAGGCCGCTATACATTAAGCCAGCGACACCGCCTGCGAAGCTCAGGAATGAGCACACGACGGGGATGAAAAAACCACGAACGAGACTATCATATGTGAAACTGGCGACGCCGGATCCGAAGCTCAAAAGAGATGACACGACGGGGATCAAGGAACCACAAAGAAGACTTAGAAAACCAGCGACGTAGCTTCCTGAGCTAAAAAGGAAGTGCATAGCGCAGGTCAGGAGACGTGGGAGAAGAGTGCCAAATACGAAAGCAGCGACGGCGCCCGCGAAGCTCAAAAGAGAAGACACGAGAGGGACGAAGAAACCACGAAGACGACGGCCATACACGAAACCGGCGGCAGCGATTCCGAAGCGCGAAAGATAACCCATGGCGCGGATCAATGAGTGGCGAAAACCACCGAGCAGGGAAGCGAGCTCCGGGTGGGCGGCGCACGCGCATGCCTCCCGCGAAATTAAGATCCCCGCGTCGTCGCCCGGTGTCTTCGTCATCTCGGCCGGCGAGAAGTGGGCGTACACGGCCACCACGACCGCCAGGATCACGGCCCAGAAGATCACGTCGATTAGTGGAGATGAGAACGACTCCATGTTTCTCGCTCTAGTGGCCGAGTTTGGGGAGTAGTAGTGGGGAGACGATCGGATAGGCAGAGGTTGAGGTGTGGAAAGTGCGTACTATTAAACGTCACATTGGTTAGTTTTTTTATACTCTCGTCCATTCCAGGGAAGACGTCAAAGATCATCAAGGAAGGAAAAGATTACCATGTTCTGGATCGTAGTGCCCCTCGTAATCTCATGATCAATTAATTCTGCCAACGATACATTGGGTAGCTGTATGTATTGGGAACCAGCAATGCACGAGTTTTAAGTTTTACCGCGACGTTTGAGACTCGTACTACATCATGGATGACCCGTGCTGTGCTTCGCTGTGACGTTTAGGGACTTGCGCACGGTGCTCCGCTGCATGCGGATACAAAGTTAGGGCTTCCTTGATTCAAAGGATTCTCAAAGGAATTTTGGAGGATTCTAATCTTTAGGAATTTTTTTCTATATGGTTGTTTGATTCGTAGGATTGTAAGCCATAGGAATTTTTTCATAGAATTCATTTGCACTAGATTTCATAGGAAATTTTCCATCCACTCAAACCTCTTTGAAAAAATTCTACGTTTTTCCTATGCACAATCAAACACTCATACAATCCTGTAGAATTTAAGATGACATGCCACTCCAATCCCACATTTTTTATATTCCCGCGTTTTGGAAATCTTACGAATCAAAGAGGCTTTTAACAAGTACTCTGAAGGAATTAAGGATGCAGATTATATGGGTGGCCTCCAAGGAGGCTGATCGTAAGCACTGAAATTAGTACTCCCTTCATAAAGAAATATTAGAGCGTTTATTTATCTAAACGCTTTTATATTTCTTTACAGAGAGAGTAGTGTGGAATTTCTGAGGGAATTAAGGTTGCAGGTTGGATCGGTGGCCTTAGAGAGGGCTGATCGTAAGCAATGAAATTATTAGTGTGGAATTGTCACGGCATTGGCCGTGTGGCGGTAAAAAATTTCTCCTAGAAATCCGAAAGCAAGTGTGGTCAAATGTGATTTTTCTGTCTTAGTTGCATCTAAACAAAGTTAGACTAGTCTCAATGGGTAGTAATTTAGACTAATAATATGCATATGTTATTAGTCTATGTTACTACCTCTATAGTGGAGAGTAATATATGTATGGTGTCATGCAACAATTCATTTATTAGGTTGTAGACTAATGTTGTCTTCGTATGTGTGATGTTACAGTAACTAGCTACTCCCTCCTTTCCGGTTTATAGGGCTTATCTTAAAATTTTAGTTTTTCCATTTTATAAGGCTCAATTTGGTTGTTTCCCACCACATGTTGATATTTCAAGGTGTATTAAATCATTGCATGCAAGTATTAAGAGAAAATTGACCAATGCATGTAATTTATGCATGCATGCATTGCAATTAATGCATTAGTAAACATACTTTTTTGAGAAAAACAAGAGCATTAATTGGATGCTTTTGCAAACTACAAATAGTATTTCATCACTCACCATCTACCTTGGTTGATGAGATTTTTGAATTGAGCCTTATAAACCGAAAAGGAGGGAGTATGTTACCACATGCCCTTCTTTCCTCATTAATTACTTGTCACATCATCTATTTTGCCTAGAGATATGTGATGTTACCACATACTCCCTCCGTCCGGGTTTATTGTGCCCTTCAACAAAAACTCAAGGACCAAGGTGATGTATTAATTCTAGTAGCCTTTGATTTCAGAGCATGCAAACAGCCAACCCCCATTAGCTCGCATTTATTCCCCTAGCTGATTTAACGCTTCGTCTCTGCATGTAGCCAATCAAGCGCACGTCTAGCACTTGCCCGCTGTAAAGGCATGCGGCTGGTTGCATGCTTCGATTTAATTGCAGTTAATCACGACTACCTCCAGCTAATGACTGTACAACATGCGGTGAGGAATCGAGGCAAAGTAAACTCGTAATTGCAGCGGCCTTATAAAAACAGTCTCTGCGTTCTTTGCTCTCGGGCCTAATAAATCCGGACGGAGAGAGTATGTAACATGCTCCCTCCTTTCCTGTTTATAAGGCTGGTCATAGTGGGGAGTAACATAGACTACTAACATGCATATGTTACTAGTAACATGTATATGTTACTAGTCTATGTTACTACCTCTATAGTGCATAGTACTTCCTCCGGTCCTTTTTACTCTGCATATTATATTTGTCTGAAGTCAATCTCATCCAACTTTGACCAAGTTTATATAAAAAATTATAGACATTCACATAACAACACCAATATCATTAGATTCATCTTAGAATATATTTTCATATTATATTTATTAGATATTATAGATGCTAATAATTTCTAATATAAATTTGGTCAAACTTAGCAAAGTTTGACTTTCGGCAAATCCAATGTGCAGAGTAAAAAGGACCGGAGGGAGTATCATAGATTAGTATTATAGCTGGTCTCATTTATTGCCATGCATGACACATAGTAGCATCACATTTATTATGTTACGGTATCTACCTATGTTACTATAATCATCTCTCTCTTCTTTAATTGCCTGCCACATAAGCATGTTTGCAAATCTCAAGTGCATGATGCTACTTATGTTACCCCCACTATGGCCAGCCTAAGGCTCAAATCTGAAATCTCATCAACCAAGACATGTGGTGAGTGGAGGAATGTATCTCGTACTTTACAAAACTACCCAAACTAAATTGATGCATTAATTAAGATTAATTGCAGTGCATGCATGTTTGGCCACTAGATGGGTAGTAGCATTACATGCATTGGTGAGTTTCTTTTTAGTTCTTGCATTCAAAGATTTAATGCGCCTTGGAATCTCAAGAAGAGATGGAGATGAGCCCTTTAAATTAGAAAAATAAAAAAATTGAGATAAGCCCTATAAACTAGAAAGGAGGGAGTAGGTGGTAACATCATACTTATCTAGGCAAAATGAATGATGTGGCATGTAATTAATGAAGAAAGAGAGGCATGTGGTAACATAGCTAGTTACTGTAACATCACACTTATCAAAAAAAGATGAGTCTACAACCTAATAAATAAAGTGATGCATGACACAACACATATGTTACTACCCACTGTGGAGGTAGTAACATAGACTAGTAACATATACATGTTAGTACTCTAAGTTACTCCCCACTGTGACTAGTCTAAGACAGCAAAGCTCACAAAACATTTGGGTCCGGATTCATTTGAATGCTTGGAAAGTGATGGGTCGGATGGAGCCATGGAGGTTGGCTGTTAATGTAGAAGAATTCAGTCGATATTTTTCCGCACTTTACTCAACCTGGTTTTATTGATGTGCGAGTAGAAAACAAACATGGAAATATTTGGAGATTAACTTGCTTCTATGGAGAACCGACGTGGGAGAAGAGGCACCTCTCAAGGAGTAATCGGAGCTATCCGCACCATCAAGCTAATATCCCTTGGTTTTTGGCTGGTGATTTTAACAAGATCTTGTATTCTTATGAAAAGGAGGGTGGTAACATGAGTCTTATTAAATTGATGGAGGATTTCAAGAAGGTACTAGTTGACTGTGGGTTAGAGGACCTTGGTTACTCAGGAGATATGTTCACCTGGTGCAGAGGTCACAATAAGGAAAACGTCTTCATTGTGCTGTAGGGAATGGATTGTGGCAAAGTCTATTTCCTGTGGCTACGGTAACAAATGGAGATCATTGCAAGTTCGACCACCCTCTGCTTATAATTTATCTAGAGCCGTTTGATGCTCCAATCCTTCGGTCAAGTGGATGCAAGAAGTTTGAAGCTCGGTTGGTCACAAGAAAAATTGATGCATGAAACTCTAGTTAAGGCATGGGATGGTGCAGCAGGGGTGACTAATTTCGTTGCGCGTACATCGCTAGTGCATGCTGAGCTTCACCGGTGGGACAAAGAATTTCCGAAGGCCCCAAAAAAGAGGCTGGAAGATGTGAAAGTAAGGGCTCCTTTGATTCATAGGATTGGATCCTATAGGAATTTTTTCCAAGGATTTTTATGTACTGCTATTTCCTATAGGATTTTTAGCATCCAGTCAATCTTATTTGAAAGATTACTTTGTTTTTCCTACGGTGCTATCAAACAACCTAAAATCTGTATGATTGAGATGAGCATAGCATTCTAATCCTATGTTTTTCATATTTCCAAGTTTTCAGAATCCCGTGAACCAAAGAGACCCTAAGGCTTGAGGTGGCCCGTAGCTAGGGAGCAGCCAATAAATGATAATTCAACTCGGTTATGGGAAATCTTAATGGAAATTGAATATGTACTAGAACATGAGGAAATTTATTGGTTGCAATGTCGCCGTGCAAATTGGCTTAAGAATGGAGACCGCAATACTATTTTCTTCCAGAATTTTTCTTCAGCCCGAAAGAAACTGAATTTTATTAAACGACTCAAGGGGGATCATGGAAACTAGTGTGAAGGTAATGATAATTTGGTGGTCCCATTTCATCTTATTTTGCTAATCTATTTAGTGCGGATGCTATTAATCCAAATATGGATGCTATTAATAAAGTAAATCTTAGGGTTACAAAGTATATGAATGACTCATTAACCGTGTTAGAGTAGTCATTATGGTATACGACTTCTAGTCCAAGTCAGTTTTGTACCCCTACCCCAAGTCGGTTTGTACCCTCTTATATACTCTTGTATGCCGCACCAAATCATCAATAAGCAACAGTTTTATTCAGCTTTCATGGTATCAGATACCGGTCCCAGGGTTTAGGGTATGGCTCCGCCAACGCCACCGCCGCCCGGCTACTTCGAGCGCCGGGCCGCACTCATCGCCAAGGCTGCCAACGCCGCGGCCGCTTCTCTCTCGGCCCTCACCATAGCTCCACAAAACTACCCTGCACCCATCCTCGCCGCACCAATATCTCTTGCTGACACAATCTCCGACGTCAGCCCCTACATCCCCATAGTTCTTGATCTCGCCGCCCACAACTACTACCATTGGAGACATCTCTTCGATCTCCACCTCGGTCGCTGCAACCTGCGCTCGCATGTCGCCGCCAACTGTCTTCCCCGCCCCGACGATCCGCAATGGTTGAAAGACGATCTCGCGATCGTCCAGTGGTTCTACACCCGCATCACCACCGAGATCTTCAACATGCTCGATCACGACGGCGCCACCGCTGCCAACATCTGGCACTCCCTCCGTCAGCTCTTCCAAAGCAACACCGACGCTCGGAAAAACGCTCTCCACACCGAGCTTCGCAATATGGTGCAAGGAGACGCCCCGGTGAACCTGTTCTGCCAGCGCGTTAAGACCATTGGTGATGAGCTCCGCGAACTCGGCGATACAGTTAGCGACTCACAGCTAATCAATATCGTCGTCGTCGGCCTCAGCGAAGACTTTGACAAGCAAGCCTCGTTCATACCGATGATACGGCCCCCTCCTACCTTCGCTGAAGTTCGTTCCTTGCTACAACTCGCGGCGGAAACACAAGCTCGCAAGGACTCTCGCCCCAAGGTCTTTCATGCTGCGGCTCATCCTCCTCTGTCGTCTACACCAGCGCCGCCTTCCAGGCCGGCTCCTGCCGCCGGGGCCGTCCGCATCGTCATCTGTTCAACCGCCCCCAGGCTGGCGTCCTAGTCCGAACTACCGCGGCAAAAACCCTATCTACAGGCCGCCGTCGACTCGTTCGGTTCCGCCTACGACATCACCAGCACCGAGTCCTGCACCACCCACCAGTGCTCCATCTGCGGTTGCATGGCGGCCTCCTCATGATCCTTGGACGGGGCTTGTTCAAGCATGGCCCATGCCCTGGTCCGCTCCGTCCACCCTCGGTGCTCCGCCGGCATACTCAGGTGCCTGGCAACCCGGCCTTCGGCCGCCTACTGGTGCTCCCGGGGTTCTCAACCCCCGACAGCCGGCCAATGCCTATCACGCCGCCCCGACGTATGCTCCTTATGGTCATTACAGCACCGACGGCGGCGCCTACTACACACCTCAGCCGGCCCTGCTCCCGACGCCACCCCCACCACAGCCGGCCAATGCCTACTACACTCCCCAGCCGGCCCTACTGCCTTCACCATCGTATCCGCCGGCACTGCTTCCGACGCCACCCTCACCTGCGACGCCGAGCTGGGATCAAGCTGCCTTTCTCCAGGCCATGAATAACTTTGCTGCACAAGGAAACTCAGGTACGGATTGGATCTTTGATTCAGGGGCCTCTAGTCATATGTCTGCATCTAGTAATTGGTTATCTTCTTGCACTAAATCTCCTTTCCCTTCCATTATCCTTGGAGATGGATCATCTATTCCTATATATTGTGTTGGTCAGGCTCAACTTCCCTCTTCCACCAAACCTCTTTTACTTCGCGATGTTCTAGTTGCACCCGCCCTCATTAAAAATCTTATCTCTGTTCGCCAATTTACTTGCGACAATCTAGTTTCGGCTGAATTTGACCCTTTTGGTTTATCTGTGAAGGATTACCTGACCAAGGCCGAGATCGCTCGCTTCAATAGCTCCGGTGATCTTTATTCTCTTAATGGAGTTCCTGCCGCCACCCCTCCAACATCCATGCTGGCCTCCGTCGATCTCTGGCATCGTCGCTTGGGCCATCCCAACCCCGCCGTCTTAGCTTCTATGCTTAGTGAATTTACCATACCATGTAATAGGGACTCTCATAATTCTGTGTTTTGCGAGTCTTGTCAATTAGGCAAACATGTGCGTCTTCCCTTTAGTTCCTCTAGTTCTTGTAGCACTTATCCCTTTGAATTAATACATTGTGATTTATGGACCTCTCCCATTGCAAGTGTTTCGGGTTTTAAATACTACCTTGTTATCCTAGATGATTTCACCCACTTTGTCTGGACTTTTCCTCTACGCAACAAATCCGAGGTCCATTCTCTTTTCCTTAATTTTCAACGCTATGTGTCTGTTCACTTCTTCCTCCCAATTCGCTTTATCCAATGTGACAATGGTCGCGAGTTTGATAACATTAAAAATCGTACTTTCTTCTTACAACATGGCATCCTGCTTAGGTTCTCATGTCCCTACACCTCCCCTCAAAATGGTAAAGCAGAACGCTCTCTTCGCACCCTCAATGATATAGTTCGCACTCTCCTCATTCAATCATCTATGCCTCCCAAGTTTTGGGCTGAAGCCCTACACATGGCCACCTTCCTTCTAAATATTCGACCTTCCAAAACTAAACCCAACACTACTCCCTATTATTCCCTCTTTCTTTCCCACCCCGACTACTCCGCGGTTCGTGTTTTCGGCTGTCTCTGTTTTCCCAATGCCTACGCCACTTCTGCAAATAAATTGTCACCACGCTCTATCCCATGTGCTTTTCTCGGCTTCTCTGACGAGCACAAAGGCTATCGCTGTCTCGACCTTCACACCGGACACGTTCATGTCTCTCGTCATGTCACGTTTGCTGAGCACATTTTTCCTTTCTCACAACGCACTACTACACCATCCAACACCCCTAGCTCCGCAAACACCCCCTCTCCCCGTCCTTTCCAACTATATACTCCCCTACCTGCCGAACACAACTTATCACCACCACCATTAACACCCACCATAGCCAATCCCAACCATACACTCACCCCACCCGAGACGTCCCCAACACCCCCGACCCCTGCTCCCTCCCCAACACCCCCGGCCCCTACTCCCACTCCACCACCCAGCCCTGCTCCCACTCCACTACCCAGCCCTACTCCTTCGTCCGACTCTTCCGCTGCGCCGGACTCACCAGTACCCACCTTACCCCCTCGTGCTATTCCTACAGCAGCCCCGATTAATGATCATCGCATGCGTACTAGGGCCAAATCAGGATTTCATCAACCCCAAGACCGCCTAAACCTTCATACCTCCGTATCTCTCACTTCTCTTCCAAAGAATTACAAAACTGCTCTACTTGATCCCAATTGGGCCGCTGCCATGCAAGAAGAATATAATGCTTTACTTCAAAACAACACCTGGCAACTTGTTCCTCGTCCTCCCAATACAAATATTGTTTCTGGCAAATGGATTTTTCGCCAAAAGTTCCACTCCGATGGGAGCCTCTCACGATATAAAGCCAGGTGGGTTTGTCGTGGCTTTTCTCAGCAACAAGGAATTGATTACGAAGAAACCTTCTCTCCTGTTGTTAAACCTAGCACCATTCGCACCGTTCTTAGTGTTGCTGTCTCCTCTTCATGGCCCATTCACCAACTTGATGTTAAAAATGCTTTCCTCCATGGTTCCCTTCAAGAAACTGTCTACTGCCAGCAACCTCTGGGTTTTGAAAATCCATCCTTTCCAACTCATGTATGTCTTCTTCAGAAATCTCTCTACGGTCTTAAACAGGCCCCACGAGCTTGGTTTCAACGCTTCTCCTCCTTCATTCAAACAATAGGCTTCACTCCATCTCTCTCCGACACCTCTCTTTTTGTGTATCATCAAACTTCTGACACTGCCTATTTACTTCTCTATGTAGATGATATCATTCTTACCGCCTCCTCTCAAAAGTTCTTAGATCATATTGTCTCTCTTCTTAGATCTGAATTTTCTATGACTGACCTAGGACTCCTTCATCATTTCTTAGGCATTGCTGTTGTTCGAGATTCCTCCAGCCTTTTTCTTTCCCAACGCCAGTATATTCTTGATCTTCTTAATCGTGCTGGTATGCTTGACTGTCAATCATCTCGCACTCCTGTCGATACTAGTTTTAAACTTTCGGCTACCGGTGAACCCTTTTCCGATCCTACTCTCTATCGTAGCCTAACAGGTGCTCTCCAATATCTCACCATTACTCGTCCTGAAATCTCTTTTGCTGTTCAACAAGCATGTCTCTATATGCATGATCCCCGGGTTCCTCACTATAATCATGTTAAACGCATTCTTCGGTATTTAAAAGGAACTCTCAATCATGGTCTCCACCTCAATAATTCTTCTCCAAACTCGCTTACCGCATACTCTGATGCAGACTGGGCTGGTTGTCCCTGACACTCGAAGGTCCACTTCCGGTTTTTGTGTTTTTCTTGGTAACAATTTGATTTCTTGGTCTTCGAAAAGACAGGTTACAGTCTCACGTTCGTCGGCCGAGGCTGAGTATCGCGCTGTGGCACATGCCGTTGCAGATACAATCTGGATTCGGCAGTTACTCTCCGAGCTACACAGGCCTATTGAGCAGGCCACTATTGTCTACTGTGACAACATATCAGCAGTCTACATGACCAGCAATCCAGTTCAACACCGACGCACAAAGCATATTGAGATTGATATTCATTTTGTTCGTGAAAAGGTTGCTCTTGGTCAGGTTCGGGTGCTTCATGTTCCCTCTACGGCTTAGTTTGCTGACATTTTCACCAAGGCACTGCCTACTAAGCCGTTTCAAGATATCTGTTTCAGTCTCAACGTCGTCGAGCCTACCGTTGATACTGCGGGGGGATGTTAGAGTAGTCATTATGGTATACGACTTCTAGTCCAAGTCAGTTTTGTACCCCTACCCCAAGTCGGTTTGTACCCTCTTATATACTCTTGTATGCCGCACCAAATCATCAATAAGCAACAGTTTTATTCAGCTTTCAAACCGCTCCATACACAACGGAAGAAGTGAAAAAGCCTTATTTAGCATTGATGATCTCAAAGCCACTGGTCTTGACAAACTTCACATGGGTTTTTATTAAAAAAATGGTCGTTGCTTGGGGATGATTTAGTTTCGGCTATTCTGAAAGCTATTAACTTGGGTACAATACCGAAGGGATGGAATGACACCACACTTGTGCTCATTCCAAAAACTAATAATCCGTAGAATATCACACAATATCGTCCCATCAACTTATGTAATGTAGTCTACAAGGTAATATCCAAAATGATGGCAGATAGGTTGAAAGTGTTACTTCCAGGGTCGATAAGTGTAGGAACTAAGTATATCTACCAAAGGAGGGTGTGAATGGGAGATTTAAAATTTATTTCGATAAAAACATCAAATCCCTCAGAACATGGCAGCGGAATAGATGGAACAGAAACAAGTCACGAAGAATAACTACCGAAAAACAATAAGAGTGATTACCGAACACAAATAACATGGTTGAAACTTAAACGAAGATATACTATCAAAGATAAAACAAGATTAAGATGAAACCAGTTATGCTCGATGACAACAAAGGATTTGGTAGACCTGTTCGCCCTTCTACAAAAGGACTACGTATGGTTGGAGGGACTTGTGATTCAACACGTAGCTCTCAAGAGTAAAAGATGGAGCGTACTAAACTTAGATCTCTATGATGCTAAATCACTATCTATATTTTTGGCTCTTGGGGCTTTCTCTTGGTGGATTTTATACTCAAATCTTCTGGAGAGAGGGTGCTCACACAAACTTCTCGAAATCACAGAGCAGACAACAATTCACGGTGGAGTGGGGTGGCTATTTATAGTCGCAGCATTCCCTTATGGGAAAGGACCATGTAGGACATGGAGTCCACCAATGGCCAACCGACACGTTTCCAATGGTCGTATTTCAAACACCACTGACAACTTACTTGGGGAACAAGTAAGATGACTCCTCGATCCTAAGAAAATCTCTCGCAGTCCAGAAGGGACCGACGAGTATTTATTCGGAACATAAAGAGATTTCTCTCCACTTTCATAGATTACAGTTTAGCATCAGAGAAACAAAAGTTTCAAACACTATATATACTCCTCTTAATAGTAGAGTGGTCCTATGACTCAAGAAAGAGAAAATGATCTATGAAAGAAAATATTGCGTCTTTTCTCTGTTTTGATTCTTCTCGGCTACAGTCAATTTCTTCGGACAGACATCGAACCAATTGCTTTGCGTCAACAATTTTTCGGGTCAATTCGACACACTTAATCTTCGGTGATAATATTTGCTGCCCCGCAGGAGATTATCTTCGGAGCTTGTTTCAAACTCCCCATGACTCTAGGGACCTATTCTCTTTGTGTGTACTAGCAAACACATTAGTCCCTCTCTGTTACCAACAACAATCTTCAACTTACAAGGAGGCAAATATTGCACCAACAATAAGTGACACTCAAAACACATTTGTTCCGGGACGTATTATTACAGATAATGTTATAGTGGCTTATGAGTGTCTTCACACAATGAAGATAAAGAAACTAAATATTGGCATGTGTGCGGTAAAATTAGATATGCACAAATCATATGACCGTGTTGAATGAAGTTTTCGAAGAGCCATTCTTCATAGAATGGGCTTCTCAATGGCACTAGTCGAAATGATAATGAAGTGTGTGGGCACACTAAGATATCATGTCATGTTCAATAGTTTTGAGATGGATGAGATTATACCCACAAGGGGGCTTCGACAGTGGGATCCTCTTCCCCCTACCTATTTCTCCTTTGTACTAATGGATTGACAACATTTATAAATGAGAAAAAAGGAACAATTATTGTAAAGGGGTGCAGGTATGTGGAGATTCGCTATAGGCCACAAATCTTTTATTCGGTGGCAATTCATTAATCCTTATGAAGGCAGACTCACAGAATGCAATGGCCCTTCGCAATTTTCTATTAGATACTGTGAATCTTCAGGGCAATTAGTAAGTGAAACTAAATCCTCTATTTACTTTAGCCCGAATACTGAAGTTACAACTGAGGCCGAAGTTTGCCACATACTAAATATACTCGTTGAGTCGCTATTAGATAAGTACCTTGATTTACCCAATTACCCTTGATGGTGGGCCTTGATATGTCAGAGTGTTTTATGCATATTAATGATCTGGTGGATCAAATGGTGATGGTTGTAAAGAGAAAACCATGTACCTTGGGGGCAAGGAAAGCGGTTGCTTAGGCAATCCCAACATATTAAATATGTAATGTCCGTCCTTAGTCTCCTAAATAAAATCCGCAAGGGAATCACCAATGCGATGACACAATATTGGTGGGTTGATGATGAGAACCAGTGAAGAATGCACTGGCTAGCATGGTGGGCAACGTGTGTTCCAAAGCATATTGGACGAATGGGATTTAGTGACTTGGGTAGGTTTAATAAAGCCCTCCGGGCAAGAATGTTTGCGTATGATTGAAAATAATGAATCCTTATGTGCAAGAATTCTCAGGGCTAAATATTATCTGGATAGCAATATCTTGTCAGTTAAGTTCACGAAGGGCTATTCATATGTTTGGCAAAGTATTTGCTCAGGTACCGAGACTTTGAATCAAGGTTATATATGGAGAATTGGAAATGGCTTAAATGTTAACATTTGGGATGATCCATGGATCCCTACGTAGCTCCAAGAAAATAGTTATGAGGTGACACTTCTCACTATGGTACACGAGCTTATTGATCTGACTACTGGACAATGGGATTAAGTATTAATTAGAGATAATTTTGAGGGAGTTAATGCAGACAGAATCCTCCAAATCCCACTTTCAAATCTAGAGATGGACGATTTTGTTGTTTGGCGGTATAGAAAGTCTCATAATTTCACGGTGCGATCAACCTACTACCTTGAGTGGAATATTAGGTTTGGTAGCAATTTTGAAGGAAGTAACATCCAAGGTGGATCAGCGGCCAACCCAATTTCGAAGGTACTATGGAAATTAAAATTCCCAGTCGAAGTCAAGGTTCATGTGTGGAGGATATTACTGTGTGTGATTACATGTAAATTTATTCTTGCTGACCGGCATATGAAAATTCATATTGTATGTCCTATGTGGCAAGTGCATATTGAAGACATATGACATGCTTTATTTGAATGTGTTTGAGCGCAAAAAGTTTGGAAAACCCGAGCTTAATGGAAAAAGTTGAAGAGCTTTGATTGTTGACAGGGTTGGTTCGGTTGTACTAGAGGAACTGATTTGTAGTTCGACTCATGATCCACGCTATTTGCTCAAATCCCTGTATCATGTCTAATTGCAGTGGCTAGTTGGTTCATATGATGGAAAGGAAGACAATGCACAAAAGGAGAAAATATCCCTAAACCTAAACGTTCTATTTTCTCAATACAAGCCCTTGCTTTGAACTTTTGCCGGGCATGTATTGTTCAATTTTCGGCAAAAGAGGTAATGTGGGCTAAACCACCACAAGGTACACTCAAGTTGACTATAGATGCATCATTTGATGACGAAAGGAATACTGCCTCCATGGGTGCGATTTTGATAGATTGTGTTGGCTTCTTTATCACAGCTGAAATCTATTATATGGGGACTATCAAGTTATTTGCGTTTTCCGCTACAATGATACAATGTTTGAACTAACCTTGGGCTAGATTTTGTATTAGACAATGCTATTTCGTATCCTTGTGATGTACTAAAATGATGCATTCGTGTTTGATATTATACTATATCGGTACCGTGTGTGATGGTGAATCGATCCGCACTGACATGGTAAGCATGGATCGCTGAACCCTATCAGGTTGGTCGTTACACCTGTGTACGGGGGACGTGGACGGATACATCCTGAGAGCGGCATCTACCAATCTGGCAAAGAGGGTGTCGCCGGCTGTGAGCGTTGTGGGCGACGATTTGCAAGGGGAACGGCCTCGCCAGAGCTATGCAGGACCATATAATAGACGATTTGCGTGCGTTGACTTATTCTGCTGCGGAACCATCGATCCAAACAGACGTTAAGAACTGAATCCGGCGACTCGAGGCGACCGGTCAACCGGCGACTACCGGTGCCCATTCCTTTATCAGCAGAGTACTCTTGTCAGCATCCCGTTCAGAACTTTTCTATCAAAACATTGTATATCCGTACGTGCAGCGTGCATGCATGTTTTAACTTTTCTTTTCTTTCTCAGCTTAGATAGATCGATCAGAAAAAGATTCTTTTACCTCTTTCCAGGAAGCACTACGGTGACTAGATGTAGCAAAAGGAGATTCTTTCACACCCTAACTTCCGCGAATTTTCTGCATCGATCCGTAGTCATCTGCCCACGGTTTTCCTGAAACCATGTACTCCATCGGATATTAGGTTCACTGATCCATCGGATATTCAGATGGACTACTAGAGAAGAGACAACAGAATCATAACAATATAGGAACAATTCGGCACATGAACTGAGAATACAGCAGGAAGCAGCAGCCAGCAATTGCTTCAAAAACACCATAATATAGCAAACAGAACACAATGACCAGAACAATGAAAAATACCAGTACGAGGCAGCGCTTATTATCACCCCGTCTTCTCCCTCCCACGGCAAGGAGTATACAGTACTAGATGGAATGAACCACCATATAGTCGAACCACACTTAATTAAACACAGTACACGAAACAAAGCAAACGGGAGAGATCGAAGGGGCGCGCTTGCTTGCTTCCCTACACGAATGCGGCGGCGGCCGCCGCGGCGCCAGCGGTGCGGAGGATCTGGTAGTAGACCTGCGGGTTAGCCACAAACGCCGTGCGGGAGATGAGGAAGCCGGCGGCACTAGGCGCCTTCATCATGGCGCCGGCCGCGGCGGGGGCGGCCGCAGCGGGCCAGAGGAAGTAGGCGCCCACGGCGCCCCCGATGACCATCGCCGCGGTCCCCACGGCGCCGTCGCGCGTCGAGACCATGGCCGCTGTATGGTTCTTGACGTAGCTGAGACCTGCGACGATGTCGCCGGTGTTCATCCCGGTAAGCCTTGCGGGCAGGTACTGATTGGCCAATGAGACGGTGGAGGCCACGGCCGCTCCTGTATGGTTCTTGACGTAGCCGAGACCCGCGACGATGTTGCCGGTGTTCATCTCGGTTAGCTTTGCGGGGAGGTACGGCTTGGCCAACGAGACGGTGGAGGCCACGGCGCTCGCCTGTTGCTTGACGAGGTCGAGGCCGGAGAAGAGGAGGTCGCGGGTGTTCATCTCGCCTGGTTTTCCTTTCCGACTTGTGGTTATCTGTGTGGAGTCTGGACTAACCTCACTAGATGGATAGACGAAGCAAGGCAAAGCATGGATTTATAGCGACGAATGTGATCTATACCTAGGCGACGACCTTGACTACGTACCAACAGTACTACTAGTACTACTATCGACTTTACGTTGGAAAAACACAGCACTAATCATGTCACCATATGAAAAAGAATCCAAAGATGAGGAAAGAGGCGACAAAATCATTCATGGCTGGTCCCTACGTCCGCACTCGCCGAAAGCACCGGGCGTGGCGCGGAAGGCAGTCACCTCGACCAGGACGTTGTGTTTAAGATCTGTAGAAGTTCACCCAAAAAAAACATCATTTTTTAAAATTATTTTCCTTTTTTGCTGGGGAAAAAGGAGTTTTATTCCACATTGAGGCAGTTACAGTCGAGAGGCAAAATGTCCTCAATACATGGTGGTCCTGTGTGCATTCACACAGCCGTGGCACACTCTATACGACTATTTATTCCCCCTTCTTTTTTATGATTTTTGCAATGTGTAATATACATTCATATGAACATGTTGAATTTTTATCAGAATTTTTTTAAACTTAGGAATACCATTTTAGCACTATTCCAAATATAAGGCTCGCGAGCTCATCCACCAAAGTGATTTTTTGCTATTCCTACTTTTTTCGAATAAAGCTATTCTTACTCACTAAGTTTGCACCACTTCATGTCTCCGAGCGTTCCTGCCTCAGGATCCGTACGTGCATTATGCGTGTCGTACTTCAAATGTTGGAGTCTTCATACGGGACAAAAGCTAGTGACTAGATCGATCAAAAGGAGATTCTTTCACCTGCTACCACGATGCGACCACAAAACAGAGAATGGTTTAATAACTTTGCCACTAATTTTGTCGTGTCACATTTCAAGTTGATACTAGTACCAGGGACGTAGCGGTAAAAACATATTTTCTCCGTCTGAAATTACTTGTCTTAGTTTTAGATACATCTTTTTTTATCCATTTTGATGACAAGTATTTCCGGACGGGGGAGTAATATACAAGAGGAATTCAACTCAAAAAAGCTATATAAGAGGAAAATGGTACCAAGGCCTTGGCCTGACCGTTCATTTATTAAAAGAAAAAACCTGAACAAGCACCAGTTTGGGGTAGTATGTCTGTAAATCTGAACACACACACCGTGTGTGTGTGTGTCCTTGAATATTGAGAATATCCTAATAGGAGTGAATCTGAATTGATAATGTATTATCAATTATATTGGCAGGGAAGACCCTCAATATAAAAATATAAATAAATAGACAAATAGATAAGAAGAGCAAGCTCAAACATGGCCAGATGCTTCAAAGAAGAAGGCGGAATTTTGAGTCAAGCCAACGGTGTGAGTCAAATAAGACAACAATGTGAGTTACGAGAAGATGAGAAGACAGCAATGTGAGTAACGAGAAGCTGTCAGTTTGTCGACCGCTCTCACAAAGGCATCCTTATCCATGCTCTAGGTGGACACGTAAGAAGGCTATGCCATTTGAATAAAGAGGAGAAGGCTCCCGAGCACCTCCCTCGTGGCTATAAAAGGAGAAGTTGGCCTCAGAGAGGCAAAACACACACACAGAAGAGATGTAGTCCAGAGCTTCGAGCAAGAAGAGCAGCATCCAGAGCACTCTCAGTTAGCTTAGTAGTAGTACCAACACCACTTGTAAAATAGCCACTATATCGAAGATGTTGTAATCGCCAAGAATAATAAGGTATCTTTTTCAGCTTGTGTAACCCCTTTGGGGCCTCCCGAAAGGGAGAACCACATGTAAATTATGTTGTGAAAATGATGTAGTTTCGTGCTTCACTTGGGTTTTTTATTTATGAATTTATGGGATGAGTTCTTATGTTAGGGACCCTACAGGAGAAACTCTGCTAGTAGTTCTCTGTTTAGCCTTGTGTGGCGTTTGAATGAGAACATTATGCCCGTAGAGAAGTGTTTCCTTCAGGTGAAATTGCCTGCGAAGACGATAGGAATTTATCCCATAAGTTTGCATTTAAAAAGATCAAGTGAACGAACCTAGCTACATCTGAAAACAACATAATGAAAAATATGATGAGTACTAAGTAGGATACAACACCACTGCGCACATCACCGGTTGTACTGTTGGCCTCACCAGCCCTTAATAGATCAAGCATTAGAAAATAACTAGCTTGGTAAAGAATAGAACCTGCAAACAATAGCAAAGAATTAAATATTGTAGTGAATAGTGAATACTATTCAAATAGAATATTAGCGTAATCGTAGATTAGCCTAATCGCATATTAGCTTATTAACTTAATTGCATATTAGGCCATTAGGTTAATATTCTATTTGAATAGTATTCACTATTCACTATAATATTTAATTCTTTGCCGCTGTTTGCACGTTCTATTCTTTATTAAGCTGATTATTTTTTAATGTAGCATCTATTAAGGGATGACGAGGCCAACAATACGACTAGTGGTGTGGGTAGTGATGTGATATCCTACTCAGTACTCATCATATTTTTCTTTATGTTGTTTTCAGATGTAGCTAGGTTCGTTCACTTGATGTTTTTGAATACAAACTTATGGGGTAAATACCTATCGTCTTTCCAGCGGTTGCACCCGAAGGGAATACTTCTCTACGACCACAACATTCTCATTCAAACACCACAAAAGGCTAAACAGAGAACTACTGATGGAGGTTTCTGATGACCCACAAGTGTAGGGGATCTATCGTAGCCTTTTCGATAAGTAAGAGTGTCGAACCCAACGAGGAGCAGAAGGAAATGACAAGCGGTTTTCAGTAAGGTACTCTCTGCAAGCACTGAAATTATCGGTAACAGATAGTTTTGTGATAAGGTAATTTGTAACGGGTAACAAGTAATGAAAGTAAATAAGGTGCAGCAAGATGGCCCAATCCTTTTTGTAGCAAAGGACAAGCCTGAACAAACTCTTATATAAGGGAAAACGCTCCCGAGGACACATGGGAATTATCGTCAAGCTAGTTTTCATCACGCTCATATGATTCGCGTTCGTTACTTTGATAATTTGGTATGTGGGTGGACCGGTGCTTGGGTGCTGTCCTTCCTTGGACAAGCATCCCACTTATGATTAACCCCTATTGCAAGCATCCGCAACTACAAAAGAAGTATTAAGGTAAACCTAACCATAGCATCAAACATATGGATCCAAATCAGCCCCTTACGAAGCAACTCATAAACTAGGGTTTAAGCTTCTGTCACTCTAGCAACCCATCATCTACTTATTACTTCCCAATGCCTTCCTCTAGGCCCAAACAATGGTGAAGTGTCATGTAGTCAACATTCACATAACACCACTAGAGGAGAGACAACATACATCTCATCAAAATATCGAACGAATACCAAATTCACATGACTACTTATAGCAAGACTTCTCCCATGTCCTCAGGAACAAACATAACTACTCACAAATCATATTCATGTTCATAATCAGAGGGGTATTAATATGCATAAAGGATCTGAACATATCATCTTCCACCAAATAAACCAACTAGCATCAACTACAAGGAGTAATCAACACTACTAGCAACCCACAAGTACCAATCTGAGGCTTTGGGACAAAGATTGGATACAAGAGATGAACTAGGGTTTTAGAGGAGATGGTGTTGGTGAAGATGTTGATAGAGATTGACCCCCTCCCGATGAGAGGATCGTTGGTGATGGCGATGGCGATGATTTCCCCCTCCCGGATGGAAGTTTCCCCGGCAGAACAGCTCTGCCGGAGCCCTAGATTGGTTCCGCTAAGGTTCCGCCTCGTGGCGGAGGAGTTTCTTCCCGAAAGCTTGCTTATGATTTTTTCCAGGGTAAAAGACTTCATATGGCATAAGATGGTCACCGGAAGCCTGCTAGGGAGCCCATGAGGCAGGGGGCGCGCCCCCACCCTCGTGGCCAGGGTGTGGGCCGCTCTGGTTAATTCTTCCTCCAGTATTTTTTATTAATTCCAAAAATAACTTCCGTGGAGTTTCAGGACTTTTGGAGTTGTGCAGAATAGGTCTCTAATATTTGCCCCTTTTCCAGCCCAAAATTCCAGCTGCCGGCATTCTCCCTCTTCATGTAAACCTTGTAAAATAAGAGAGAATGGGCATAAGTATTGTGACATAACGTGTAATAACAGCCCATAATGCAATAAATATCTATATAAAATCATGATGCAAAATGGACGTATCATTTTCTCCTATAGGATCTTTAGCATAAGAACTCGTTCCATAAATTCATAAGTAAAAATACCAAGTGAAGCACGAAACAACATCATTTTCACAACATAATTTTCATATGGTTTTCCCTTTCGGGAGGACACGAAGGGATTACAAAAAAAGGATACATTATTATTCTTGGCAACTATAGCACCTTAGATATGGTGGCTATTCTACAAGTGGTGGTTGTACTACTACTAAGGAAACTGAGAGTGCTCTGCAGGCTGCTCTTCTTGCTCGTAGCTCTGGACTCTGTCTCTTCTGTATGTGTTCTCCGAAGCGCTCAGACCTCCTACTTTATAGTGTGGGAGGGATGCTAGATGCTCCCTTCTTTATTCTTCCACGTCATACTTGGAACCTGGAGTAAACTATAGCTTGACGCCTTATGCACCG
Source organism: Triticum aestivum (assembly GCF_018294505.1). Taxonomy (NCBI): domain Eukaryota; kingdom Viridiplantae; phylum Streptophyta; class Magnoliopsida; order Poales; family Poaceae; genus Triticum; species Triticum aestivum. The sequence goes on from NC_057799.1 coordinate 127,787,137, forward strand.
CTGAAGTGCCTCAAACTTTGCACAATCAAGCCTTGCATGACTCTCATGCTAGATTGGTGTTTTTGTCTAGAGTGAGTATTTTGTCTAGAGTGAGAACTTTCTCCAGACTGAGAACTTTGTCCAGACCGAAGGCTTTGTCATGGTTGAAATCCTGGCTTCTCATTCCATGATAAGATACACTTATTTTTTAAAATTTTGTATTGAGGGTCTTCCCCGTCAATACAGTTGATAATGCATTATCAATATTCATATTAGCTCCTATTGGGATATTATCAATATTCGAGGAGGTCCTCCGGACCCGAATAATTGATAGCAAAATCAATTCATGTATATGGACTTCTATTCAACAGGCTGCTCATGCCCAGCTCTATCCATGTGATCGTCATCAGACAGATGGAAATCATGTTTGCTATCACATTCTTTCTTTATTTCTTCAATTTTCCTCTATTTCTTGTCTTGATTCTTTTAAGATTTCCTCTTTCAATTTTTTCTTTATTATTTTTGACAATTCTTCAACTCTTTTATCAATTTCTTGATCTATGTATTCACTATCTAGAGGGTCAATTCCCTTCAGAAGGCATTCTTGATATATATGATATTTTGGGGATTCTTCATTCTTTACATTCTTCGAGCTTGATGCTTCTCGCTTTGTAGGAATTGCTGAAGTGGGTATATCTTCATTTATGCCTCTTCACTTCTGAATATATTCTTTAGCCTTTGGGTCAATATAATAATTCTCTCATGTTATGTCCCTTACCCATTTCAGGGCATCATTGATATTATCATATCTTTTGAATGTTAGTTCTTTGTTTCTTCACTTTGCTGCAAACTTCTCTATTTGAATTTCTTCCCATGAAATGTATATTCCTAGCTAATTTCCATCAAACATAATATATAAAGACCTTCCTTTTCTACTTACATTTTTGTTGTCTTTGGTATATTTTTGTTTAACATATTAAAATATTATGCAAGACTACTGAGATTAGATAACATATGTCCTTTTTATTCTCTCTTCACTGTGTATTGATACCAAAGATTATCCAATAAGCATCCTTAGATCTCATCAATACGGATATGGATCTTTGGTTTGGAATTAAATGTATTTGGTGGAAATATTTTCAATTTATTATCATCTCCAAACATAAAACATTCAATTCGACCGCCGAGTGTTACTCTCTTCATTTCTGTAAGATTTGTGAACGAGAAAATATGTCAGGTAAACTGTTATCTTTTCCCTTACTATGCTCAAATATTACTTTATATACATTCCCGGCTATAGTATCTTCAAATAAGACCAATCTTATTGTCAAGCTTTTCGTACTATTCATTTTATTGTAATATGACATATAGCTTCACAGTAATATTATTTTATATCCATTCCCGACTATAGTATCTTAAAATAAGATCCATCTTCTTGTCGATCTTTTCATACTATTCATTTTATTGTAATATGACATATAGCTGCAGAGTCTATCCTTCTAAAGTAATATTTGAGGATCTTAAGGGAAAATATAATAGTTTGCCTGACATATTTTCTCGTTCACAAATTTTACAGAAATGAAGAGAGAAATATTCAGCGGTGGAAGTGAATCTTTTATATATGGAGATGATAATAAATTAAAAATACTTCCACCAAATACATGCTACTTCAAACCAAAGAGCCATATCGTATTGATGAGATCCAAGGATGCTTATTGGATAATATTTGGTATCAATACACAATGAAGAGAGAAGACAAAGCATACGTGTTATCTAATCTCAATAATCTTGCAGAATATTTTAATATGTTGAACAAAAATATTCAAAAGACAGCGAAAATTGAAGTACAAAAAGAAGAACAGTTATATATCATGCTTGTTGGAAATAAGCCAGGAATATACATGTCATGGGAAGAAATTCAAATAGAGAAGTTTGCGGCAAAGTGAAGAAACGAAGAACTAACATCCAAAAGATATGATAATATCAATGATTCCTTGAAACGGGCAATGGGGCATAATAGGAGAGAATTATTATATTGACCGAAAGGCTAAAGAATATATCCTAAAGCGAAGACACATAGATAAAAATATACCTGCTTCAGTAATTCGTACAAAGGGAGAACCATCAAGCTTGAAGAATATAAAGAATGAAGAATCCCCAAAATATCATACATATCAAGAATGCCTTCTATAGGGAATTGACCCTCTAGATAGTGGACGTAGATCAAGAAATGGATAGAAGATTTGAAGAATTGTCAAAAATAATAAAGAAAGAATTGACAGAGGAAATTTTAAAAGAATTAAGACAAGAAATAGATGAAAATTTTGAAGAAATAAAGAAGAATGTGAAGCAAATATGATTTCCATCTGTTGAAGACGATCACATGGACATAGCTAGGCATGGGCAACCTATTGAATAGAAGTCCATATACTTGAATTGATATTAGTATCAAGTCGGGCGCGGAGGACCTCTCCAAATACTGATAATATCCCAATAGGAGCGAATCTGAATATTGATAATGCCTTATCAATTATATTGGCGGAGAAGATCCCCAATAAAAACAATAAAATAATTGTATCTTCTCATTCAGCGAAAAGCCAGGATTTCAGCCACGACAAAGTTCTCGTTCTGGACAAAGTTCTTAGTCTGGACAAAGTTCTTAGTCTAGACAAAGTTCTCAGTCTGGACAAAAACATTAGTCTAGCATATACCTGGCCATACCTCGGGCCGGGCCGGGCTTTGGGCCGGGCCTAGCCAAGCCCGACGCAAAAAACCCAGGCCCGAGCCCGGCCCGGCCCGGCCGTCGGGCCTGTTTTCTGGGCCCGAGCCTAGCCCGAACACGTAAAAGCCCATCGGGCTTCGGGCCGGCCCGGCCCATCCTTCAGTAAAACGCGAAAACAATGGGCCCGGGCCCGGCCCGGTCTTCGGGCTTGAAATCTAGGCCCGAGCCCGGCCCGGGAGCGGCGTCGGGCCGGGCCGTTCGGGCCGGGCTGCCCATGGCCAGGACTAGTCTAGCATGGGAGCCATGCAAGGCTTGATTATGCAAATTTTGAAGCACTTCAATGGTGCTTAAGGGTGGCAAGCTGCAGTATACTCAAGGCTCCAGCTATGATCACTACAAAAAAATACACTTCCGTGATGATACGTGGTCACAGTAGGTCGCATTTTTTGTCATGCATGTACATCCATGACAATTTTATGACAGAATCAAGATTGTCATACCTGTGTTGTCGTAGAAGTGTTCCATGACATTACCAAAATTATCATCACGGAAGTGTCCTCTTCCATGACGATAAATCACGCGTCACAGAAGTGCTTTCGTCAAGGGTGACCGACATGTGGCATCCACCATAACGGAACGCCGTTAAGCTATCGGGTTCGGTTTTGGATCCGATAACCCGTTAACAGCTCCGACCAATGGGGATTTTCCACGTGTAAAATCATCATTGGCTGGAGGAAACACGTGTCGGCTCACCATTGGGACAGATTGTTGGAAATATGCCCTAGAGGCAATAATAAAATGGTTATTATTGTATTTCCTTGTTCATGATAATTGTCTGTTGTTTATGCTATAATTGTATTAACTGGAAACCGTAATACATGTGTGAATACATAGACCACAACATGTCCCTAGTAAGCCTCTACTTGACTAGCTCGTTGATCAATAGATGGTTATGGTTTCCTGACCATGGACATTGGATGTCATTGATAACGGGATCACATCATTAGGAGAATGATGTGATGGGCAAGACCCAATCCTAAGCATAGCACAAGATCGTGTAGTTCATTTGCTAGAGCTTTTCTAATGTCAAGTATCATTTCCTTAGACCATGAGATTGTGCAACTCCCGGATACCGTAGGAATGCTTTGGGTGTACCAAACGTCACAACGTAACTGGGTGGCTATAAAGGTGCACTACAGGTATCTCCGAAAGTGTCTGTTGGGTTGGCACGAATCGAGACTGGGATTTGTCACTCCGTATGACGGAGAGGTATCTCTGGGCCCACTCGGTAATGCATCATCATAATGAGCTCAATGTGACCAAGTGTTTGGTCACGGGATCATGCATTACAGTACGAGTAAAGTGACTTGCCGGTAACGAGATTGAACAAGGTATTGGGATACCGACGATCGAATCTCGGGCAAGTAACGTACCGATTGACAAAGGGAATTGTATACGGGATTGATTGAATCCTCGACATCGTGGTTCATCCGATGAGATCATCGTGGAACATGTGGGAGCCAACATGGGTATCCAGATCCCGCTGTTGGTTATTGACCGGAGAGTCGTCTCGGTCATGTCTACATGTCTCCCGAACCCGTAGGGTCTACACACTTAAGGTTCGGTGACGCTAGAGTTGTAGAGATATTAGTATGCGGTTAACCGAAAGTTGTTCGGAGGCCCGGATGAGATCCCGGACGTCACGAGGAGTTCCGGAATGGTCCGGAGGTAAAGATTTATATATGGGAAGTCCTATTTTGGCCACCGGAAAATGTTCGGGATTTTTCGGTATTGTACCGGGAAGGTTCTAGAAGGTTCCGAAGTGGGGCCCACCTGCATGGGGGGACCCACATGAACGTGGGTAGTGGGGGCAAGGGCCCACACCCCTGGACAAGGCGCACCAAGATCTCACCTTAGAAGGAATAAGATCATATCCCTAAAAAAGGGGGATAACAATCGGTGGGGAAGGGAAATGATGGGATTTCTTTCCCCCACCTTTGCCAACGCCCCAATGGACTTGGAGGGCAAGAAACCAGCCCCCACCACCCCTATATATAGTGGGGAGGCGCATGGGAGCAGCACCCCAAGCCCTGGCGCCTCCCTCCCTCCCGTGACACCTCTTCCTCCCCGCTTGCGCTTGGCGAAGCCCTGCCGGGATCCCGCTACTTCCACCACCACGCCGTCGTGCTGCTGGATCTCCATCAACTTCTCCTCCCCCCTTGCTGGATCAAGAAGGAGGAGACGTCCCTGCTCCGTACGTGTGTTGAACGCGGAGGTGCCGTCCGTTCGGCGCTAGGATCATCGGTGATTTGGATCACGACGAGTACGACTCCATCAACCCCGTTCTCTTGAACGCTTCCGCGCGCGATCTACAAGGGTATGTAGATGCACTCCCCTCTCTCTCGTTGCTAGATGACTCCATAGATTGATCTTGGTGATACATAGAAAATTTTAAATTTCTGCTACGTTCCCCAACAGTGGCATCATGAGCCAGGTTTATGCGTAGATTCTATGCACGAGTAGAACACAAAGTAGTTGTGGGCGATGATTTATTCAATTTGCTTACCGTTACTAGTCTTATCTTGATTCGGTGGCATTGTGGGATGAAGCGGCCCGGACCGACCTTACACGTACTCTTACGTGAGACAGGTTCCACCGACTGACATGCACTTGATGCATAAGGTGGCTAGCGGGTGTCTGTCTCTCCCACTTTAGTCGAATCGGATTCGATGAAAAGGGTCCTTATGAAGGGTAAATAGCAATTGGCATATCACCGTTGTGGCTTTTGCGTAGGTAAGAAACGTTCTTGATAGAAACCCATAGCAGCCACGTAAAACATGCAACAACAATTAGAGGACGTCTAACTTGTTTTTGCAGGGTATGCTATGTGATGTGATATGGCCAAAAGGATGTGATGAATGATATATGTGATGTATGAGATTGATCATGTTCTTGTAATAGGAATCACGACTTGCATGTCGATGAGTATGACAACCGGCAGGAGCCATAGGAGTTGTCTTAATTTATTGTATGACCTGCGTGTCAATGAAAAACGCCATGTAATTACTTTACTTTATTGCTAACCGTTAGCCATAGTAGTAGAAGTAATAGTTGGCGAGACAACTTCATGAAGACACGATGATGGAGATCATGATGATGGAGATCATGGTGTCATGCCGGTGACGAAGGTGATCATGCCGCGCCTCGAAGATGGAGATCAAAAGGCACAAGATGATACTGGCCATATCATGTCACTTTATGATTTGCATGTGATGTTTGTCATGTTTACATCTTATTTGCTTAGAACGACGGTAGCATAAATAAGATGATCCCTCACTAAAATTTCAAGAGATGTGTTCCCCCTAACTGTGCACCGTTGTGAAGGTTCGTTGTTTCAAAGCACCACGTGATGATCGGGTGTGATAGATTCTAACGTTCGCATACAACGGGTGTTGACGAGCCTAGCATGTACAGACATGGCCTCGGAACACAAGCAAAACACTTAGGTTGACTTGACGAGCCTAGCATGTACAGACATGGCCTCGGAACACAAGAGACCGAAAGGTCGAACATGAGTCGTATAGAAGATACGATCAACATGGAGATGTTCACCGATGATGACTAGTCCGTCTCACGTGATGATCGGACACGACCTAGTTGACTCGGATCATGTATCACTTAGATGACTAGAGGGATGTCTATCTAAGTGGGAGTTCATTAAATAATCAGATGAACTTAATTGTCATGAACATAGTCAAAAGGTCTTTGCAAATTATGTCGTAGCTTACGCTTTAGTTCTACTGTTTAAGATATGTTCCTAGAGAAAATTTAGTTGAAAGTTGATAGTAGCAATTATGCGGACTGGGTCCGTAAACTGAGGATTGTCCTCATTGCTACACAAAAGTCTTATGTCCTTAATGCACCGCTCGGTGTGCTGAACCTCGAGCGTCGTCTGTAGATGTTACGAAACATCTGACATACACGTTTTGATGACTACGTGATAGTTCAGTGTGTGATGCTAACGGTTTAAAATTGTGGCACCAAAGACGGTTTTGAAATGTCGCAGAACATATGAGATGTTCCAAAGACTGAAATTGGGATTTCAGACTAATGCCCACGTCAAGAGGTATGAGACCTCTGACAAGTTTCTTAAGCCTGCAAATTAAGGGAGAAAAGCTCAATCGTTGAGCATGTGCTCAGATTGTCTGAGTACTACAATCACTTGAATCGAGTGGGAGTTAATCTTCCAGATGAGATAGTGATGGTTCACCATAGTCACTGCCACCAAGCTATTAGAGCTTCATGATGAACTATAACATATTAGGGATAGACATGATGATCCTTGAGCAACTCGAGATGTTTGACACCGCGAAAGTAGAAATCAAGAAGGAGCATCAATTGTTGATGGTTAGTAAAACCACTAGTTTCTAGAAGGGCAAGGGCAAGAAGGGATACTTCATGAAACGGCAAATCAGTTGCTGCTCTAGTGAAGAAACCCAAGGTTGAACCCAAACCCGAGACTAAGTGCTTCTGAAATGAGGGGAACGGTCACTGAAGCAGAACTACCCTAGATACTTCGTAGATGAGAAGGCTGGCAAGGTCGACAGAAGTATATTGGATATACATTATATTAATGTGTACTTTACTAGTACTCCTAGTAGCACCAGGGTATTAGATACCGGTTCGGTTGCTAAGTGTTAGTAACTCGAAATAAAAGCTGCGGAATAAATGGAGACTAGCTAAAGGTGAGATGACGATATGTGTTGGAAGTGTTTCCAAGAAGTCGAGCTAATTCAGACAACGAATTCTGTGAGCTTGTCTGACTGCTAGTCTCAAGTAACTTGAACACTGCATCAAGACAAGACTTTGGGGTTGTCTCGCTATCTTCAAGATGTTTTGCCTTCTTTGCTGCAATATATGTTGGGTTTGTCGCATAGCCTTCAGCAGACTTGTGCATGCCATCAGGCAAATCACCCTGACACAAAGCAGAGAGATGACAGGTTTTGCACGTGTATAAACAAAGATGATAACTGTGCTGTCAATTCCATCCAATTTCAAATTAGAAAATAAAGAGTAAGTTCAAAATATCAATAGCATAATTTGGCATTGTTCATAATGCGGGGAGCTTCACCACACTACTGGATTACCATGTCAACATAACAAGCATAGATGAAGGGCAAAGAAAATCATTGTATCTATTTTGGTTAATGTGCATGGCATGTTGTTCATATCATCAGCCACATCAGTAAGATAAAACAGGAGATGACAAGGTGCAAACGTGGGCTGCTTCACCACACACTGGATTATAGATCCACAAAAACAAGCATACATATAGGGAGTATTGAGTAATGTGCATGGTATGGATAAGGAATTTGGTTTTACAAGTAAAACTTAGAACTTACGGTTCTTGCGAACATGCATTTTGGTAGAAACAACAAACTAAACAGTAGTAAACGATAGGGAGTATGAGCAAATTAAACAACAGTTGAGGATAAAGGCTTTAGAAGGACTGACTTACATTAACAGTTAACACTGGCTTTATAATGCCCTGCTCCATGTCAAGGGAAGGATAACTCAAGAATTTTAGCACAAAATCTTCTTCATAAGCATTGCCTGTACTCTACATTTTGTAGAGAGTAATTATAGATATGATAATACTGGAAGGGATAGAGAATAATGAAGATAAGATGCAGATTGATGCTGCATAATCAACTACCAATCCCTGGAAGTAGAAGCATTACAGGACAAAATGTACTGACAAGAGCAATGGGATACACTTCTGCACTGGCATTGTCTGTGTATTCTACTTTTTGGTAAGATTAAAAATAGACCTGATCTTTTTTAGTAAATGGTGGGCGAGGGAGATAAGATGCAGAATGCTACACAATGGACCAACCCCTCTTCCCATAATACAAGAGTGTTTTCAACACTGGTGTACTGTACAAAACGTTCTTATATTATGGGACGGAGGGAGTAGCTCACTACAAGAAATATGTCAACTAGTGACCTTCTGTCAGTGACCTTGGAAGAATTGGTCATAGATCTATGACCATTTCAGACCAATTGGTCAAAAGCTGTTCGGGGGGCTCCAAACCCTAAACTATAACGACCATTTTGGTCAGAAAGGTCGTAATTTCCTTACACGAAATGGTCATAAAGCAGATAGCACTGGTCCGCTTCCTTATTTCTAGCTGATCACGACCAATATAGATTGTCATAACCTTGTAAATTGTGGTGGGTTGCTATGACTAGGCGCCACTTCATCAGTTTTGCCTATGTGTCATGTCCATGTGGCAATTTTAGCCCGAGGTTGTGAAGCAACCTATATTTCTGTCATTCCCAAAATTCCCAAAAAAATCTCATAAATTCTTTGGGTCATATCTTCGTCAAATATGTAAAAAACTTCCTTGTCTAGTTCAAAAATAATTCAACAATATTCATTTTCCTATTCTGTTTAGAACAACACTTTGTGAAGGAAGTACCACTTTGGCATGTCCAAATAGTATCCATTTTCTACGGTGCTTTCCTATGCCCAAATAACCATCCTCCACCAAATGCCAGCTCAATCCATTCATTATTTTGAGCCCAGCTTCAACATTCGTATTTATGTCCAGTGTGGTACTTTGCAAAGCAAGACCTAGGCTCCTCCGTTTGAGCTGAAAATTTGTGAAGACGGTCTTCTTAGTAACTGATCATCCTCAGCCAAAACTCATGCCCATTAGCCATGTGCATTTCCCGTACCGCTAATCAAACACTTGGCTGCTAATTCATGTTTGAGCATCGATCGGTCTCCTCGTGAGAATCTTATGTTGTAATTTTCTTCCTAGCACCTACCTGGGGAGTGCCCAACCTACTAGACATGCCTAGGCCGCCCAGAACACATGGCAACGCCACGGTCACGTGGCGGGCATGCGAGTTTACGTGCTCTAGAGTTGGGGCCCTCGGCCACCGCCCAAACCTCGACGTATCACCACCAAACCATGTATTTATGATTAAATAGGTACTTATGTAACTAGAAATGATTTTTGGAAAAAAATAAATAGCAAACTATGAGGCACATGCAGTTCAAATTTAACCCGCTTCCAGCTGAATCGGCGAGAATTTGTCTTTTTCACGAGAGGTGGATCAAAACTTTTTACACCCAACCATTTTGTAAATTGTGCATTATATATGGCCTAGTATTTTATAAAATTGATTAGGTCCAATTTTGCAACAAATATATGGGAGGTCCTTGACAAAAAAACCTCCTTTTGGGCACTCAAAAAATGGAAAATGGTTTTTTCGTCCAAAGAAAATGAAAACTTCCTTAGGCAACATTGTTTGCCATTCCAATATGCACCCTTGTGCAAAATATGATATCATTTGAACAAACTATGCCATGAATGTGGCCATAAGATTGATCATTTGGCTTGAAAGCCATTGATCTCCACACGTGATAGCTCGTTTCTCACAACACTTTTTTAAAATAATTACCATATTACAAGTTTATTATTTTTTCTGGAAACTTGGTCACATATAATGACACAATGCGAAGGGTTTCCAATTTTTTGATTTTTTTGAATTTTTTATGCCCATTTCAAAATGCGGTCAAAACGGCGGGCTTGACCGTTCCTAGCTAGTGGTTGAATCTTGGAGACCTTTTGATGTTTCTCTGATTAAATAGATACTTATGTACCTAGAAATGATTTTTGGAAAAAATAAAGAGCAAACTACGAGGTAGCTACAGTTCAAATTTGACCCGCTTCCAGCTGAATCGGCGGAAATTTGTCTTTTTCACGAGAGGTGGATCAAAACTTTTTACACCCAACCATTTGGTCAATTGTGCATTAAATATGTCCTAGTATTTTATAAAATTGATTTGGTACAATTTTGCAACAAATATATTATAGGTCCTTCACAAAAAAACTCATTTCGGGCACTCGAAAAATGGAAAATGAATTTTTCGTCCAAAGAAAATGAAAACTTCCTTAGGCAACATTGTTTGGAATTCCAAGATGCACCCTTGTGCACAATATAAGATCATTTGAACAAACTATGTCATGAATGTGGCCATAAAATTGATCATTTTGCTTGAAAGCCACGAATCTTCACACTTGATAGCTCGTTTCTGAGAACACTTTTTTAAAATAATTGCCGTATTACAAGATTATTATTTTTGCTGGTAACTTGGCCACATATAATGAAACTATGCGAAGGTTTTCCATTTTTTTTAATTTTTATGCCCGTTTCAAAATGCGGTCAAAACGGCGGGAATAACTGTTCCTAGCTAGTGGTTGAATCTTGGAATTTTTTTGGTGTTTATCTGATTAAATAGACACTTATGTACCTAGAAATGATTTTTAAAAAAACTAAAGAGCAAACTACGAGGTAGCTACAGTTCAAAATTGACCCGCTTCCAACTGAATCGACGGAAATTTGTCTTTTTCACGAGAGGTGGATCAAAACTTTTTACACCCAACCATTTGGTCAATTGTGCATTAAATATGTCCTAGTAGTTTAGAAAATTGATTTGGTACAATTTTGCAACAAATATATTATAGGTCCTTCACAAAAAAACTCATTTTGGGCACTCGAAAAATGGAAAATGAATTTTTAGTCAACTACGGCCAATTTTTTATTCAACTAGGACCAATTGAGATGGTCATAACATTGTACGCATACAGTGCATTTTGATTGGTCCGTGAGCGTTTCACGCGGATCGTGCACGGAACACCGTCGGATGCTCGCGGATCCAACGGTTGTCCTCACCCCAAGCCCACCTAGGCCGAAACCCTAGCTCTTTCCTCGTGGACATTTTCCATCCACCCCCGCCCTCCTTTCTTTCTCTCCTCGCGCTGCCAATTCCCCTTGCTCTCTTCTCCTTCCTCGCTCTCCCAGCATCCCATCAATCCACGGCCAGATCCACCGCCTACCCCGACCCACTCCTTGTTCCACCCACCCGATCCATCCCCCCTCGTCTACGCCGCCCCGCCGCGGCGAAGCCCGTCCTCCGCGTCGCCGCCGTCTGCGGCCCCTCGTCCCCTCCTCTCTCCCGCTCGACTCACTTGCCGCCGCCATCTCCCACGCTCGATCCCGGCGAGGACGTAGCAGTCGATCCCGACGAGGACGCCCGATCCCGGCGAGGACGACGACGGCGAGGTCGGCGCCCTCGTCGAGCGGCACGCGGCACTGGCGGCGGGGTCTGGCCAGTGATGCCGAGATCTGCTATGGTGCGACGCCGACGCGGTTCATCACGACCGCCTGCAGTTTCCGCACGCCCAGCGACGGCTGCACGGTCACCGTGCCCAGGTCCATGCTCTGCTCCCACTACTCTTTTTTTCCTTCTCGGCCGCTGCCGCCGCGTAGAATTTGATGCTGCCATGGCCGTTCCCTCGATTTGATTAGGAGCCCCCTGCCCGGACGGCGGCCGGTGGTGCGGAGGTCGCCTGGAGCCGGCGCCAGTGCCATGCGTTCCCAGAGCTCGAGTGGATGCACTCATCGCTGCTTGATCTGTATGTGTTGGGTCTGTAGCTAGAAGAAGCTAGGGTTCTTGATTCCTGCTGCTATCGAGATTCAGGCGGGGGTGGTTTTAGATTTAATCTTATCGTAATATAGTCTAGTGCGGAGTACTCCTTGCTCCAACGAAAGGATTGCATCAGCCATTGGCAGCGTCTCCCTCTGTCCTCTGCTCAGTAGGAGCAAGATGGAGTCGCTGGAGCAGAGCAGTGGAGTCTGCATTTTCTTCTTTTGTCAGACAAACATCCACATGCTGTACTGATTCTTAGTTCAGAGATAGGGATGTATAAATGGTTGCCGATCTCTCCATGCATGGAACAGTAGCTTTTTATGTAGGATCCATTCCGTATAGATGAGTCACAACATTGATTTCTTGATCCATTTGGAAACTAAAAGAAAGTACAGAGAGGACGAACTTGTTGGTAGAACTTCATCATATTCAGCAGACGGAATCCACGGGTGTAGCATTTTGTCTAGTACACCCAACACCACCTAAGGATCCAATTCACTGTTAGAAAGTTAGAAATTGATATTACAGGTTCCTTATAGTGCAAACCAAAGCAGCTACTCCAACAACCATCAAATGAAACCATGTTTTTAAAAAATTAAAGGGTCTGATTGATATTGGTCCTTCTTTTGACAGATATAATATGTATACTGACTTGTTATTTTCTTCTCTAGCAAGCACTACGGCGTCAACTTCGTGGTGGCCGACGCGACGACCATCGAGCATGACTTCTTCACCAAGAACAACCTCAGCGTGGACATCACGCCGCAGTACATCATGATGGAGCTCGACTGGATGTACACATTCTTTTTTTACAACCTCAGCGTGCATATTTTTTTTACAATGCACCAAAGTTTCTTGTTTCTGTTGTGAAAGTAATGTAAATGGTGTTACATAGTTCTGAATAAAAATGCAAACAACTTTTGAATGTCAATCTCACATGAGTCGGTCAATGAACTTATAATATCAGTCTCTTAGAGTTGTTGTTTTGGCAACCTAATACTGTTGTAAAAGCAACCGATTCATGATAAGACTTGGTGAGGCTGATGCACATAGCTACTTTCAGTACCTTATTCAGTGTTAATCTCAGAGTCCCGAATTTGGGGACAGGCAGGGGTCATTAGGAACATGGCAGTTAATTTGCATAATCCTCGACCTCCTCCTGCAATCTCTCTTTCTCCCTTTCTTCTCTGAATTTCCCGGTGTTGTATAAGTCTGTAAGATTCAGATTTTAAGAGTACTTGCTCCCTGTACTAGTTACTTCTACTACTTATTTTTAGCTGTTTAGTACTACTCTGTAGATCTGTGATACTAGTCTAGTCGCTTGTATAATTTTGTTTATTAGTGTAACCTGAACCATGGAGTAGTACCCTGTTCGCATATGTGTGATTATGTGTGTTCTGTAGTCTCTAGCTCCAGTACATGTGAACTATATGTTGTGGTGTAAATCATTTTCATTCTATCTTATAAACGTGTTTCTTCAATAGCTATTTCTGTTCAAGTCTTGTTGTCATTGATGTTAGCATTTAGTTTGTCTCAAGTAAAAAAAATACTAAAAATACAATGAAGATAATCTGAACCTCCCTATGTAAAATTTAGTTTGTCTGTAATACTACTAGGAGATATGGGTGAGGGACTGAAAGGATGATATGCTTCCATGAATTTATTTGTAAGAGTTTTTCTTGGCTGTGTACAAATCAGCCCAAATATGTGAGCCTCTGTTCTGAAAACTAAAGAATTCATATATTGGTAGATAGACTGTGATTTAGGATGTGCTAAACAGAAAGCTTTATAAGATGGAACTATCAATTCGTCATGACTTCACTTTGTCCTTTAATTTAATATGGTTAGAACTACCATGGTTTTTTAAGTAGTTGGGGCATTAAGAAACAGTATGCTGGATGTTTGGCCTTGCATGTGTCCTTCCATGAATTCATGCTTGTGCATTGCTAGTTATTGCTTTTTTTTGCAGGTCTTCTTCTTCCTCGATCTGGTGCAGCAGCAACAATTCAAGGTCATGGTCATGGAGCAGCAGCCATATATGAGATGAGGTTTGTTTTCCTCAAGGTCAAGGTGCAACAGCTCGATTTGATTTGATGTGATTGGATTCAGTTTCCTCATGCCTCTCTGTTTGCATTGCAGGCTCTGTTTCCCGGTCTTCAATTCTTCATGCTGCTGCTACTACTGCTACATGAGGACCCTCTTCAATTCTGCATCCGTTGCGGCCGCCGCAGCTTCCACCTCCAGAAGAGCACCTACTCCTCGTGTGGTTACCCGGCCGCCCGCATCCGCAAGTGTAAGCTCCCCCTCCCTCCGTCCTAGATCTCTAGGTCTGTTGCTGTCATGCGCCATGTTCTTGATGTTGCACGTCCTCATGTGGATGCCACGAACGGCACTGCTCCTGTGTGCAGATTTGATTCACTGCATTAGTATGCGGTTGTTGTCTCGCCGTGGTTGTTCAGATTGAGATGCACCTAGTTGATTCGTCATCTCGGGTCATAATTTTTCTGCATTCCCTATTGTTGTAGCTTGTCGGATGCATAGTTTCATCTCCCAATGGGAATTATTAGTGAATGGTGATGTCTGTGGTCACGAGAATGGTGATGTAGTAGCTGGTATGCTTGATGCGTGTATGTCCATCTCTTTACTGTTTTGCTAGAACCATAAATCCTGATGCGCATGATGATCATGGTCTGGTTTGTTAGATCTATTCTGCTGGTGCTTAAAATTTGCCATGCCTGGATTCTAAAACTCGTTCTTACAGTTTTCATTTCTATGATCAATTTAGAGAGTTGCAAATGTCAGTATATTATATACCAAAAAAATTCCTAGCTAGAGAGAACATTTTAGTCACTCCATGAACGCATACTGGTTAGTGTAAGTCATACTATTTATGTACATGGCATTTGCTGTCAATCCTTGATTATAAGTTATTGGATCCGTCATTGGTTACTGTTTGATGTTCTGTACCTATTCTTATTCTTATATGTTCATTCTTATTTTTTGCATAGGTGAAGTGCGGATCCATGTCCGAAGCTGTGAAGCATATCAACAAAAGAGTAGCATATTATGTGTTGTAGTTGTAGGCAGTAGTAGGCATATCTGGGTTGTAATATACTCTAACGATTGTAATAGATTAATGCAGTATTGTTTTGGACCAATTTCATTTGCTCTCTGGTCTGTTCGAAACAATGATTGTGTATATGATTTGAATACCCGTGAAATGGAAACCTGACAAGTCGGTCCAAGTTATAATGGTTGTTTGACAAATTTCGAAATTTCTAATGTGTGGGACCAATTTTAATCTAAGCATGACAAGTGGGACCCGCTGCAAAATAAAATGGTTGAAAATAAAAAATCAGTAGACTATAAAAGGCTGCATTCTAGAATATAAAAGTCCAAATTGTTGGGCCAGGCCCATGTAGCTAGCGAAAATTAACAGAAAATATATATATTAAAAAGGCTGAATTAACGGGCTCGGCCCATATAGACACCTAATCGGATCGGGCTGAATCTTATCCACGTCAGCTTGCCACGCTGGATCCTACGTGGCTTGGGGAGGCTGCTAGTGACCAAAATTTTGGTCGAAGAACCAACGACCTTTTACATATCACAGAGAAGGTCGTTAATTTCAGTTTACGACCGCCAGCTTTTGACCTTCTGTTTTTGGTCAAAAAAGGTCGCAAATGAAAAACAATGACCTTTCATCGGCCAATAGTGAGGGTCACAAGTTGACATATTTCTTGTAGTGGCTGTTAATGTAAGTACAGTGATAGACGACGTTCAGTCCTTACAAGAGGACTGCAGAGCTAAACCTCTTCAAAAACATTGGGTTGATTCTAAATTTATGTAGGAGTCCATACGGATCTTATAATGTCCACCAAATGGACGATAACGAGGCTAACATGTGCAGTGATGCTACATAATCAAACAGCTATGAAAGTAAGTATGGTCATACAGGGCAAGAGGTACTCACAAGAGCAATGCAGTGTGCAGTATAGTTGCGAGATTCTGTGGTCCCTTGAGAACGAATGTTCTTCTGCAAACAGTTTTCGAGATGTTAAGGCAAATGCAGAAATGTAGTTCAAATTGTGATGTGATATCATAGATAGTACCTTACGATGCAGCCGAGACCAATGTGTAACAAGATTATTCCAGTCACCGTCGGATAAATGTAGCACCGGAGACTTTACAGAAATTTTGTTTAGAGGCTTGCCATCGAAGTGCGCTTGCCTCAGGTAGGAACGATACTTCATCAACGAGTGCTTGAAAAGCGCAACCAACCCTTGCTCGTCTTCACAATCCAGTTTGGTCCTCGCCTATTTAAAAGAATGAAATCTCGTGTCTTCTGTAAGCAGAAACATATGCAGTAATGACCATGAATAACATTAGTACATTACTTACGCGTAAGTTGCAGAGGAAGACTGGAAATTGTTCTGTGTCTACGGTATAATCTTTCCATGAAGGAAAGATGCGCACAAAGTTCCTGACAACAATATAAGCTTTGTCTTCTAAACTGGGAAGAAATGGAACAGGGGTCCTATTTGCTGCAATTGGGGCTCTCTCTGGTTTGAAAAGGGATTTGGCAACTGGATTTGGTGTACTCTTTGCTGGAATGGGGGTTTTGCGTCGTAGAGCTGGTGCTATGTCAACTAGCATAATCATATTGTTTGCTGCAGTTGGGGTCTGCTGAGTTGGGGCATCAGAAATGACCAGTGTAGTAGGGCTAGAGTCTGCTAGAGTTTGGGTGTTTTGTGGGTCAGGTGATATTGCAACTACACCTAATGGGCTATTTGATTTATCAGGTGCCACTACCTTTTCCAAATACTTTGCTTGTGCTCCTCCACGATCAGCAATCGCCCTCTTCCTTTTGAACGTCTGATACACAAGAACAACATTTGAATGGATAAACATGGTATGATGACAGATGGAATATGTACTGAAAATGGATAGGCAGGCCGTATTCACATACACGATGTGTAAACTAAGCTAATGGCAGTTCAACAAAGTTGAAGCAATGCAAAGCATCGGTTGCAAGATATGTGCGACTAGTTGTAGCCACACACATCACACTGGCTTTTACTGTATATTTCATGCGATTACTTTTGGCATATCGAGATCTAAGCAATCTACAATAGGATGAAAAGACTGCCATCCTTCACATTGTTGGTGAACTCAGTTCATAGAAACAAGCAATTCAACCATTCTGTGGGTAAATTAAAAGCGCCACTGGAATATTTTCCACTACCCCTATCATACACGCAAAAAGGGGCACCGCCACCATAAGGGCTGGTATGGGCGGCCGCCTTGGGTGGCTCGAAAGTGTGCACCTAGTTTGAGTCGTCCAGGTTGGCCGAGGCTAGTTTTGTTCGTCCCAACGCACGAGCAGGCAATGTAAAAAATGAAGAAAAATGTTTCAATTTGGATAGGCCAATAACATAAGTGCAAGGCGGGCCCTATAGCAGGCTCGCGGCCCAAACGAGCGCCTCCCATATCGATCGACAGCAGGAAAAATCCCAATTCATCCGCTCCAGCCTCCAGTCTGGTTCGCTCCTAACCTAGCCGCCGCTGGACAGACCGACACAACACTTCCTCGCGCCCTCGTTGGAGGGTGGTCGCCGGGCTTCAAGCGAACGGAAGGACAAGAAGATGAAGATCCAACCCTGGGTGTAGCCTGCGTGGGAGGCAGCGGCGGCAGCACGGGCATGGCATCGAGCTTGCGCAAACGGACAGTCGCAGCTTGCAAGAGTAGCATGCGCAACGAGTAAGAACATCACATCCCTAATTATATCTAATTCAACTCTTCAATTTCTGGCCAATAGTTAAACCTGACGGTGTTGTAAAACTGCTTGTATGTAGGGAATCTATGAGAAAATGAAACCAATTTCTACTTATTTTATAACTCCCCCAATCAATACTGAACCGACTGAATCTGATGTATCTAATCAAGTTTCCGGTGCAAACATCCAAGCTCATGTTGTTCTTGAGCCTGAAGTGTCTAATGAACAGACTGCTAATGAAGGATTTGATGCAAACATTTTACATGCTCCTGGTGATGAACATATAGTGTCTAATGAGGCATCTAATGCAAGCATTTTGCAAGCTCCCATTGAAGGTTTTAGTGTCTAATGATGATCTGCTATGTTGAGAGAGACATAGAGATTTGCAGGCATTGATGACAAGCAAATTATAGTGCTTTTCATGGCTTGAGGAAACGTCGAGGTCATCTACCAGAAAGTCCCCGTATCATGACAACATAGAATAAATACTTTTCTAATCTGTTGTTTGAAACTATTGGCATACTTGTGCAGGATAGATATATTGATATGCAGTTTGCGCACTGGTTATAGGTGCAATTACACTTCGATATTTTCAGCCAGAGAACGAATAATTCAAGCAGGTACAGACCATGTTTGTAGTCCTTGTACACCATGTTGCATTTTGTGTTTTTTGGTGCTTGCATCATTTAGTGTTTATAATCTGAACTACTTTGGATCATTAGCTGGTTTTCAAAGTGCATGTAGCTTCACATTTCTCAAGTTATGTTGATTTCCGGAGTGCAAGTGCCTTCGTATTTTTGAAGTTAAATGTTCGCCCCTGGTAACTTGAATTCATGGATCCGCCACTGCACACAAATCATACACGAATGCCAGTACGAATTAAATGAAATGCAGGGACTTACGCTAGCTCGTTGTACAGGCTCACTACAGCTCTGCTTGCGCTTGGGATGTTCCATGTACAAGTCCATGTAACCACTTGCTTGGATGTGCAGGCCTTGTGCTCCTTGCATCCCCCTCTGCATTTTTGACACGGTGAATGGCTGATCAAATAAGAGGAATCGACCTTGCTGTTGTACCGGAGGATAGATACTTACAAGGTTATACGGGTGTGCAGGATGTGTACCAGATCCTGTAGCGCCGTCATGCTTTGCTAAAAAAATGGATTTGCTTGTTTCAGATGATATCTCCAGAAGAAATAAGAGTTAAAGTCAGAGTTGGATAGGCGTGTAAGCTAAGAGAGCAGTGAAAGGATATCCAAACATCGTCGGAACAGTGCGCAAGGGAGTGATGTGTGGATACCTAGTTCGGGCCAGCATTTGGGCATGCTCGCCTAGCTAGAGTGCGGCTCACTTCAGAGCCGTTGAGGGTGATGCGCTGGCGTTGGCTGGCCGCGCAAGGATGCAGATCTTGAGTGGCATCGAAGCGCTACGATGCGGTGGACGAGACCGTTGGTGAAGCCCCAGCGGCCTCGGGGGGCGGAGGCGCGACGATGTGCTCGGTGAAGTAGCCCCGGTGAGCTGGGAGACGGCGTCGGTGAAGCGCACCTGATGCGGTGGAAGTCGGTGTCTATGGGGGACGTCGGTTGCGGCGGCCGACATTGTCGGTGGACCACCCGGTGCGGTGGACGAGGGCGTAGATGAGGCAGCTCTGGTGCGGTGGTGAAGCGCGACCGTCATCTTCGTCGTCGTAGTCAAGCACAGAGGTGGGGAAAGAGACGAGACGAGGGGCGATTCAAACTTTGCTTGGGTTGGCGGTGAATTAGGGATTTGAGCAATCTGGGCGCGGAAGGGGACGGTGGAGAAGGGAGATTTTGCAGGGCTGGAATTGGGGCCGCCAGATATTTTAGTCCGAAACATGGAAGCGCGAACTTATTTTGTCGTCGTCCTTTTTTTGGGAGGGGGGGAGGGGGGAGTGAGGGAGGGGGGTGGGTGGCTGGGTGCTACGCGTCCGTCCGACACACGCGACCACCACGACACAACCCTGGTGCGCCTACATTTGAGAATGCAAACGAATCTTCTTTCATTTGCAAACGAATCTGTATGTATTACCATGCCCGTGTTTTCCTTGCAATAATTAGTCATTCGAAACAAGATGCTATAAATTAATTAATGAGGAGTTATTTGAAAAAAAAATCGAAACGGTATCCACGCTAACGTGGATTAGAGTGTGTGTCATATAATTAGTCATTTGAATTAGAGTGTGTGTCACATAGCAATCTCCAATTCTAACGTGGATTTCGCATTTCACTGTATCCACACTACTTTTTTAATACAAATTCATATGTATATGATGAACACCATGGTAGTGAGAAAACTTTTGGATGGATTCAAACATATGACCTACAAAATAGCACAACAAATCGAGTCAATGTCAACTTTTCGAAACCTAGTATGGCACGAATTCGAAATAATTACCCATGTGCATGGTCCTCAGTTCAAATCTTACAATGTACACCGAATTGAAACATCGGTATTAAGTCTCATACTATTTACATTCAAATGTTGTTTTTAGCCCCCC
>NC_057799.1:127807746-127824327 GCF_018294505.1 Triticum aestivum
CCATACTTCCTGTATCGATCAATCTTCCTCTCCTAACCACTTTAGGAAGCTATCGGTTTCCAACACACATCCATTCTTTCTCTCCATGTTTCGATCTCTAACTCTCTCAACTACACAACCCCCTTTTTCCACTCTGTTACAAAATGTATTTACCCCACACACCCGCCATTGCACCCCATGCCAAGCTCTCTCTCCCTCTCCCTCTCACCCTCTCGCGCTAAATACATGCATTGCCTATGTAGCCCCCCAACCTCTCGTGCGCACGCACGCACGTTGTCTATCTAGGTCACTCCCTCGAGACTGTCTCACTCTTTCTTCCACACGGCGGGCCACACTCGCTCAATCTCGCTCTCTTTATCCGAGTCTCGTTTAACCTCGTTTTCTTTCACACACAAATGATATATCTCCCTGTTCGGGCCTCGATCGACACACTCTATACTCTCTCACACAGATTGTCTATCTAGGTCAGTCCATCGAAGCCGCCCCCACTCTTTCGACCTAGTGGCGGGCCACACACACTCTCTCTCTCTCTCTCTCCCTCCCTCTCCCTCTCTCTCTCTCTTTGTATGTATTGATTGACCTCGCTCTTTCTCGGACAAAAACGATATATCACCATGTTTGAGCCCAATTCGACTTATTCACATTGTATACTCTCTCACGCACATTGTCTATCTAGGTCACTCTGTCCAACCCGTCTCACTCTTTCGATCGCACGACGACCCTATGTGATCGATCGACCTTGCTTCCTCCCATGCACAAAATATATCTACACGTCTGTGACAGGATCATCTCTCAAGCTCTATCTTACAGCCCTCACCCTTGCCAAAAGCTCAATCGGACAATATCTCTATAGAGCATATATATATGTCAGACCACAGTCACTTTGTCTCTCTATCTATATGTCTCTCGATTGACTTCGCTTTCTCATGCCGTATCTTCCACACATTGAAGCTACCTCTCCGTCCCTCGCAAAGCCGGAGCTATTTACATTGCGAGGGGCACTCCAACCTTGGACTAATTTGTGTAGGCATTTATTCCGGTCGGTTTAGATTATATTTTCGTAGCATTCGGCCCACAACTACTCGAAACACCGTTGCAACCCCCGCAACTCCCCTAGTTGGTTTCCCTCTGGCTCGGTCATCGCTCTCTCGCACGTCCTTTCTCGCCTTCAATGTCGCACCATGGTATTATTGCAAAAAACTCTGTTGTTCTATTTAATTATTATAAATAAGCTACAAAACTACACACTGATAGTCCACTTGGAATCAAACAAATTTGGACCCACAAATTAAAGTGCTACAAACTACACACCGAGGGGCCCATGTCATGAAACAAATTCGGACCCATATACAAATTAAAAAAATAAAGGACGAGGATCGAACATGCGACCAGGGCCTTCAAGCCGCACGTCAATAGGCAACATACGTAGAACAGTAATGTTTGTTGTACCTCCCTTTGTTCACATAATGTTTTTTATATTACCACAGCCTATTTAATTGATAACATGTAATATTATTTTTAGTACTATTCGCCTTCACTTAGTGGTGGGTTTCATGTATGCTCTCTCTCTCTCTCCTCCCCTTCTGCGTTTAGACGCACGGGCAAACACGAAGAACTCGCGGGCGATGTTGCCGTTGACCATATCTGGACGCATTCATAAGTTATAGCACCAGTTTCACGTGCTAGCAGCACTAGTCATTGTGTACGTGCAATTCACGTTAATTTGAAAGTATATTAAGTGCATGTGGATATTAAGTTGGATATTATTTGCGTGTTATTATGTGATTAGCACTATTTTTGGCATGAAATTAACTGCACGCTAAACGTGTTGAGCGCTCGACATTGAAGCAGTCTAGGTCGTTGGATGACAAGGAATACATGTCGCTTGATGACGTTTTATATTTAATTTGATATGGCTCTAGCAGAACATTCAATCAATCAAACCATAGATTTCATTCAGTCTGACTCCAGCTTTAAATTATACGACGATCGATCTAAAATAAACGGAAATGATAAACGTTTGGATTTTAAGCATGGCAATCCGAACGTTTTTCATGGCAAATTTAGATTACGCGGCGGCGGCGACGTCTTGCGGTGGGAAGCGGCTCCTCTGCCGTGCTCTGTGTGTCGTCGGACACTGACCGACGGCGAAGGCGGCGTCTTGCGCCGTTGTTGGCGTACTCCTGGACGTTGGCCCTAGCTTCAAGGAAGGCCACAATGTTCTGGACTTCGGTTTCCTAGAGCGAGTCAACTGGCGGGAGGAGGCGACTGGAGTTGGTGCAAGGAAGCGGTCGACGGTGGCCATCCATGCCGTTGAGGGGGGCACTGGCACCCGCGCGGGGACAGGCGCTGTCAATGGCGCGGCGGAGACATTCGTGTGCACGGGCACCGGCACGGGCACACACATCAGTGCACGCGCTGGCAGGTGCACGAGCACTAGCACGGGCGTGCGCGTCAGTGCACGCACAGGCGCATGCCCTGGCAAGTGCACGGGCGCGTGAAAGTTGGCGGGGACCTCGTGGAACCCCGTGGCATCAAGCTTGGCGACAATCTGCGGCTCCCAGCCCATCAATGCCACGGGGATGGGCGCTGGCACAGTCGGGGCAACGGGAGCTGGAACGGGAGCGGGGACAGGCGCGGCGTCTTCCCGCAAGGCCAGTTCAAGCTCGTCCCAAAGCGCCTGCTGTTCTTGAGACTCCGGCTGGGTGTCTTCCTCAGGAAACTGGAAGACTAAGGGCAGACCATCGTGATGCGGCATGGCGTACGTTTAGGTCAGGCTTGTTGGAGGTAGACTACAGGAGAATCAGAGAGGAAGATAGAAGATTGTAGCGATACTGGGTAGTGCGGGGTTGATTTCAAACTGCGGCGCCGGCGACATTAAAAGTGGGAGCAGTTGGGACGAAGGTGGGCGGCGGAGCCTGGTCAAAGGGCTCGCCTCCCGGTGAGCCTGCACAGCGGTCTGCTAGCACGCCTCCCTGTCAGCCGGCGCAGCGGTCTGCTCGCACGCCTCCCATCGACTCACACGCTTGCTCGAACGGTACCTGCCGATGAGAAGCGGGACTCATGGCGGCACGTAAACGCCCACGGTTTCAATAGTGAAAGCGTTCGCCTTAACGTGACAGGTCTTTGTTCCAAAATACCTTGGCTCTTCATTTGTGCAACTTGTCATAAGCAGCTTGTCTCAAATTGAAGAAAAAAATTACGAAGTAATATTTGTGCCATATCACGTGACCATGCTCAGTTTCAAGAATTTATGGTCACTTTTGGATTTTCTGAAATTTAAGATCCAGGATTCGAAACAATATCATAACCTGCATCATGCAATAAATTTTCAAGCCATACATCTGTCCTGTTGTATTTTTTAAGAAAGGATTTGGTCAAACATTTTGCTTAGTTAGACTTCAGACAAGTTATATATGCAGAGCAAAAGGATAATCCCTCCGTACTAGTGCATTGCCTGATATATTAACTCAAGTACTAGGCACGAACAAACGGGCTCAATTCTGTGCTCATCCTGGTGTAGTAGTAGTAGTAGTAGTAGTAGTACTAGGCAATGCAGTTGACGGGTGACCTTGGCGAGCGGCGACCGAGGGAATTGAACCGTGCTCGGCACGGTAGGTAACGTTGTCTAGTTACTTTTTTTTGAACACGACGTTGTCTAGTTACTAAAGCATCCCTCTGTTGTTCATCGGTAGTCATTATGGACCGGGGACATGAGGGGAATTTCCTAGGGCTGGAATTCTGGCCGCCAGATATTTCGACTCGAAACGCGGAGGCTCGACTGGTTGGGGTTGCCTAATGTGCGTACCACGCACGCCACCAGAAGGACACGAGCCTGGTTTTTTTTAGGATCAACACGAGCCAAGGTCTGACTGGTACACCGTTGGGTCCTACCATTCGAGAATACGAAAGGAACCTTTTAAGTTGCCGAACGAATCTATGTGTAATGCCCGTATTTTCCTTGCAAATACTAATCTCAACATGGTAATTGATTTATGATGAGTTGTTGAATTAGAGTGAGTTTGTGATATAGTGATCTCAACGTGGATTTCACATTTCATGGTATTCCTGCTAAGTTTTTCAATGCAAATTCAAATTTAAAAGATGAACAATATGGAGGTGAGAAAACTTTGTATGTATCAAGCATATGACCACACACACACACACAGACACCCACACACGAACACAACAACAATCCAATAAGTATAGTGCATCTATTTGTCCAAACCATGCATGTATGACACGAATTCAAAAATACTCCTTCTGTTCCAAAATATTAGTCTTTTAGAGATTTCAACAAGCGACTACATACGGAGCAAAATGAGTGAATCTACACTCTAAAATATGTCTATAAACATCCGTATGTGCCAGTCCACTTGAAATCTCTAAAAAGACTAATATTTAGGAACGAAGGGAGTAAATGTAAGACATGCATGGTCCTCAATTCAATATTTAAAACGAACATGAAACTGAAACATGAATATTAAGTCTAGTACTACAGTACATGCAAATGTTGTGTTTAATTAGGCGGAGCTATGATTGTCGGGGGTCACCCCCTCGACCTTAGATAAAATTGTGAAGCTCCGTTTAGGGTTGTTTAGATTATATTTGTCCCCACCCTCCCAACCACCGATTGGTTGTGCACCCCTACCCCTCCTCCCCGGGAGAATATCATGTGCCCCCATACGTTAGATGCTATATGCCGATATGAGTTGCTTGGAGCTTGTAGATCTGAGATATAGCAGCTCACATGATGTCTTAATATTTTTACAGGAAACCTTGATGAGTTTGAGAATTGCATACAATTTGTACAAAAACTACTCAGATGCCCTTGGATCCCATATCCAACGACCTCGAAGCTCATATCACCGTAGCATCTAAAATGAAGGAGGACATCATATTCTCCTGTATGTAAGAATATCATGTGCTACCACACCTTAGATGCTTTGGTGATACAAGCTCTTCGGAGCCGTTGGATTTGTGACCCAACGCCTGCTCGGTGGTTCGAATGGTTTTTTGCAGAAAAGCCCCCAAAGAGTTCGGCCACTGCTTACAAGCACAAAGACTGCTCAGATGCCATTGGATCTCGGATCAAACGACCTCGAAGCTCGTATCACCATAGCATCCAAGCTGCGAGGGCACCTTATGTTTTCTCGCACGGGAGAATATGAGGTGCTCCCCCACCGTAGATTCTATGGTGATACGAGTTCCCAGAGATCTAACGGCCCACAGTAGGAGGTTTGAATGTTTTTGCAATAGACGGCTGAGAGAGTTTGGGAATTGCGCAGAAAGTACAAGTACTACGCATGTGCCATCTGATCACTGATCATACGACCTAGATGCTCATATCACCGTAGTGGGTAATTAAGCTACGGGGAGCAGCTAATATGAGCAACGGGGAGCCGTTGGATCCAATATGCAACGGCACACACGAAGCCTGAATGTTTTATTTGCAAAGAAACCTTTGGAGAGTTTGGAAATTGCGCATAATTACAAAGACTACTCCCAAGCCATTGGATCTCACTTCCAACGGTGTAAAAACTCGTATCACCATAGCATTTAAGCTGCGGGGTGGATGTGATATTCTATGCCGCTGTCATTTTTGTTCGTAAACTTGCAAAATACATGTAACTTGTGCCGTTACTTGTCTAACCGCGCAAAGTGTTTGTTCAAAAAAACCATCCTACACTGAAATATTGGAACAACACACGAGGGTCCCACTTGTCATTAATCAAATTTGGACCTAAAACTAACAAATCTGAAAGACGAGATTCGAACTGGCAACCTGGACTACAAAGCGTAAGTTGATAGCCTGAAACAACAACGGTTGTTGGCTTTGTCCCATAACTTGATTTTATACAGTATTACGTTGAGTAGAGTAGAGGGAGTGCCTCGTCTACACGTGCATGACCATTGACTCACTTACTGGTGGGTCCCAGGTCTACGATCTCTCTCTTCTCTCCATCGTCTAACCTTTGCACGGGCACACACGAAGAGAGGCGCTAGCTTGCCGTGGTGTTATTACAACTAAAAAAAGCTTGGAAAATAGAAGAATCGTCTAGAACAAGAGACGTTGTGGCTGGTCGAGACGGAGCTAACCACACCTATCCTCCGTGCCATGTTAGCATGATGAAGCTGTGTGGCTAGTGGCTTGTTTTCGACCGACTGGCTGGGTCCCGAGGTCGAACCATAGGTACTACGTCTGATACAGTAAATTTTTACACGCACATTTTTCCTCCGTGCCGAGACATGGCACACCCTACCGCACGGTTTCGGGGTCCTCCCGGGTGGTGCACTCATATATTCTTCCTGACGTGGGACCCCCTACCGTGCCTTTTCGCCGAAGCAAGTAAATAAATGAGTCATCCAATCACGAAAGACCACATTTCCCGCCGAGTACATCAGTGAAGCACGGTGGGCTAGCTAGTTGGGCTAGTTCGACCGATTAGCTAGGCCGCCGCCACATTTGTTTTTTCACCCCTTTTTTATCTACTTGTCGGCAGGTAAATTTAAACATCCACCGCGGCGTTGCTCTGGTGTTTGAGTGTGGCAGGATATTTAATTTTTTGATTGACAGGAGCAGGCGCGGCAGGATTTTTTTTTGTTGATTGACGGGAGCAGGCACGGCAGCAATTAGTCACTATGACTCCGCCTGTAAAACCCACTACTCCCTGATGTGAGAAGTCGTCGACTGGTGTTTTACAATGGTGAAAACCAAAAGATTTCCCGCTCCTCGGCTGGCTCCCTCCGCCTTCCCGTAGATTGCATTGCCTTTCACCCGTTCGCCCCCTGCATCACCAACGTCGTCCGCCTCAAGAAGCAGAGGGACTTCGGTGGTGTTTAGGCGCCCTCTGCATGGGCATGTCCATGTCTCGGCACAACATGACCGTTGGATCAAACTCAGCTGTGCAGATCAGTCACGGTAGCACAAAGCGTGTGGGTGTGTTTGGTTGCATTCTCATCTCAATATAGCGTGTAAGTCACCTTACGAAAACCAAATAATCCCAAAACACTTAGGCATGGTATATTAACTCCCTCCCCGTTTCTTGTTTTGTGACATATCAACCAATAAGAGACGTGGGCCGTGCATGCTTTCAATGACTTGAGACTAATAAACATGACATGCAATGGTTAGTTCATTGCATGCAATGCTATTAATTAGCAAAAAGACATTAAGTTTTCTCGTTTTCCTCTCCGCCTTGGTCGAAGTGCACAACGTAAGATGACTTACATACCTAGACGGAGTAGTTGTTTCCTCTTCGTGTATTTGTGTTAACCTACTAGTGTGGACTCATGCACCCTTCATGCACTCTGCCAAACACCCAAAAGTGGGCCGAGAAGGGAACTTTTGCTCCCATCCCGTGCACCCTTCATACACCCTGCCTACCACTATTCGTGCTTCATATGGTTCATGTTTCGTGGAGTACTGTAGCACCGTAGTCTCTGTGCGCTGTAGACCTAGTTCTGTTAGCATTGATCTCACCGTTCATTCTCGACCGGATAGTCGAGAAAGCGGTACTATGTTACTACATTACTGTTCCTATAGTTGACATGCGCACAACATCATTTGTTGTCGTCATATCTTACTACACTAGCAACAATATTATGTAGTACTGACGTATGAACCACTGCACATGCCTAGTAGTAGGAGCACTGTGTATGTTCAAGTGGCTGTCGTGTTTCGCACTCCTCCGTCGTAACAGTGGAAACGCTTGCTGTAATCATTTTTTTCTTCAGAAAAACAGTGGACGCGCTCTACCGTGCGGATCCTCCTCCAACCATGCACTAAATTACTCACAAAACCCCCTCCTTTCGAGCAGTAAGTTGGACGGACGAAGCAACCATCATTTCAGTCTTCTCTCTCAGCTTCCTCTCTACCCAACCCTCGTTACTCCCTCATCTTGTTCGTCGTTTCTTCAAGACAACCCCGACCTGCTTCTACCATTGTTCTTCTCTCCCAAAGAAGGAAAGGTGAGCGCATCAATGGTGTTGATTCTGGCCAAGGCCCGGTCTTGCAACCCCGAGACTGATCCTATAGCTCCCTCTCTTTTCTTCTTTTGGTTTGTGATTATGGTTTCTTTTCTTTTATTTCTATTTGACAGTTTCTTGATGGACGCTGGAGCACCGGCCGAAGTGATGTCTATGGCTCTGGCCAAAACCGTCGAGGCTCATGGTACGAAGAAGCGCAAGCACCCCGCCGAGACTACCACAGACAAGCTCAAAGCCATCGCCCTGTCCAAGCCCCCCTCTCCGGGATCCCTCATTAAGCAAGTCCAGGTAATATCTCTTCTTGACGATCTTTTTCTCGATCTTGATCGTGTTTTTCATCTAACATGCAGTACTAGTACTAGCAACACAACTTTCTGGGTGATCTTGCATGTGATTTTTGTGTGCCAAATGACGGCTCTAAATTCCTCTTTTGGCCAAAACATGCGAGAGGTTGACACTGATTTCTTATAGATTACTTTCAACTACTCCCTCTGTCCCAAATTTCTTGTCTTAGATTTGTCTAGATACGGATGTATCTAATACTAAAATGTGACTTGATACATCCGTATCTAGACAAATCTAAGACAAGAATTTTGGGACGGAGGGAGTACTTTATGAACATCAATGCTACCTTTGAAGAGGGTATATTTGCCTCAATAACTTGTATTTCTAAACGGAGGTAGTAATAAAATATGGTTTCTGTTTGAATTAGAACCAGGTCCGCGGTGGAGATGAAGTTCTCAAAGTCATGCCGTGTGAACTGAAAGACTTGAGGATGAGTTCTACTGCTAAACTATCCAGCTGCTGTGCCCTTGTCGCCACGTGTCCCAAACTAGTGTTTTCCTGTAGCATTGTTGTCAGGCGTGTTCTCGAGGTTGTACTTGACCACAACAATTTCCTAGCTGTGCCTTCGATTACGAAGGGTGTAGTTCATGTAAAGCTTCCCAACAAATCTGATGCGGCCTATCTTCATGATCATGTTTATGAGTGGAAAGACCACTCTGTTAGGTTCTCCAAGGTTGACAAGATGGTGATGGTGCATGTAGACATCTCTCACGAAGTCCATGGCCTAGTCAGTTATGCGGGGTTCATCCCGTAGGTCGGTGGCAAGAAATAGTCTGCAGAGTTTAATTAGTGCAACTTTGCTTGTCTGTAGTAAGTACTACTGTTCAGTACTTGATTTGTGTTTGTGAACCCTGTACTGTTTATTAGTACTGCCGCTTTTGGTGTGTGGTCAGTCCTGAGAACGGTCTATGTTAATGTCTGTCCACTCAATTCAGTCTGTATATTTTGAAGTATCCAGATCATCTTTTTTGTGAGGACTGTTTATCAATTATGGTTACACTCCAATATCTCTATGCATTGCAGCGTTTATCGCAGCCACCAGGATCATGGATGTTCGGTCCATACGATTTGTCACAACCTTTGGACTGTCCTGCTTGTGGGAGTAGGCGGGGCCCCTGCATGCCACCAGTAGTTGGATGATCAATCTTCTGTTTAGTACTTCAACATAGTGATTTCCTGGTAAGGATTCACTCGTGTCACATCAAGTAAATCTTATTGATTTATTGTCTAAATCTTATTGATTTAATGTCATGTTTTCTTTCTTTTCCTGCAATTTTACAATGCAGGTTTTGCCATGTGACATTCATCACAGAATAAACCGTTTGGTTTGCTCTACAATGGCTATTTTTGCAGGTTTCACTTCTTATGTCGTGTCAGTAATGAAGGCACTGTCCATCACTTATATTACTGGAAAAAATTGGATCAATCTGTTGTCTGAGTACAAGCTGAATCCCTATGATGAACTGTAGTTTGGTTTAACAAAAACGCCACAATTAGACCTTCTCGCGTTTAAAAGAAATGAAGAAAAAAACTGGATCACGGTCACGAAGCCTAGTCAAGTTAGAAAGCTGATCACAGCAGACCAGACACGATCGCCGCTGTCTCGCACATCGGTACCACCTTCAGCAACGGATCGAGCACCGACAGTTGCTCTAGCATTGACAGCGGCAGCAACTCAGTCTGATCCAGCTGAGGATTGGGCACCGACCGCGTCAGCGGATCAGGCTGATCTACCGGAGGATCGGGCATTGACACCGGCACCTGCTCCGACACCGGCACCAGCTCTACAAGGAGCACCATCTCCGGCAGCAGCAGCGGCTTCGGCACCTGCACCAACACTTGCACTTGCATCTGCTCCGGCCCGTGCAGCGGCAACCGAACGAGCAGTTACACCGGCAATAGACTGGGCTGCAGTTCGCACTTCATATACCAAAGTCCTTACAAAAACCGACATGTCCACCTTCTTGGTAAGCATTGGCCGCCCAAGTGTTTCGTTCTTTTTTATTTCCATGTTATTTCGCATGATTCACTGTGTTGATCTAACTGTTTGGGTATGTCTTCTTGTTTGCAAACAGAGAATTCCTAGAGCAACGAGGGAGTCGTTCAACAATTCGGGCGACAGCGGCCAAGTTTCTCTTACCATGCGCAGCCTTGGTGTGAATGAACCTGCTCAATATACCGTAAATACAAAGGATAGTCGCATGATGATTGATGCTAAGGGATGGTCAAGGTTCAAATCTAAATCATATCTTGCGGCAGGGGATGATGTCAAAATCGAACTTTCTCGGCAAGGAGAGCTAGTCCAAATCAACTTTGAAATTCTTCAGTACTGCCGAACTGATCTATCCGCCGAGAGATTTTGATGTAATACTCTGGCATGGTGAAACAAGTGTCCTGTGTGTATAAGTAGTACGACAGTATCATTGATAGAATTGCAACTCTGATTGCTGGTTAGGAACTGTCGTTTGATTTCATTCCAACAGCTGTTGTGCTTTATTCAATTTTGTGTATTCGCCTTGCGACAACATCTAAAATCAGCACCGTACCGACCGCTTGCAATATGAAAAGCGCTGAGGTAGAACACATGGGCCCCCAAACATGCAGGCCCACCGGCCTATGGTCCAAAGTCCAGAACCGTGAGCATGTCTGAGTATTTCTCAGCTAAACCCCCATAATGCCCGTGCGTTGCACGTAACATCAAGATGCATTTGTATGAGTATTTTATCTTGTGAGAGAAAAGGATGAATGAGGGAAGGCCTTATTTGCAAATGCGGAGAGGTGTGTGGGTACCTTTTTGCAAAATTGCCATAGTTTCCTTCCTATCCGTGAGATATAAATCGGACGGCCTATATTGCAGGATGACAGGCACACCATCCTCACCAACTCGTCTGTACCGTGTTAAAAAAACTCTGTTTTTTATAATTATATATGTTATATATATTCCCCTTGATTTTTCTTATGTATAAAGTTGTGATATAAAAGATATTTATATTTCTTTACAGAGGGAATATCTCTCTATCAAAAATATATTTATGTGTAATAACTAGTTACTCATGTCTTTCTACTTCCTTGCGCTGATATGTGGGGCATCCGGCAACGGGGTCCACATGCCATATGCACCAAATTAGAGTGCACAACTGCACGGTAGACACACCCCGGTCGTAGCGCCGCATTAATGCCCAATGAGCCGTCAAATCACAAAACCCCCCCACCTTTCCAGCTTTAGCAGTAAGCTGGACGGACGAAGCGGCAATATTTCACTCGACCTGAATCCCTTCTCCCTTGTCTTCTTGTTCAGAGAAAACCCCCGCTCGGCGATTGCATAGGGTTTTCTCATGGAGAACCTAGTACGAATTCTTCATCCATCCCCGATAAATCCAAGTCCCTTGGTCGCGGGTACTCCTAGGATGGCAGCCGCCGCCGTTGATGCATTTTTCTTCCTACTGAATCTAGTGCGTTTCATTTGCAGTGCCCAAAGTGCGAGGACCCTACAGGTCTCTGCACCCTCGGTGAGACGCCACACTTGTTCCTTCTCATCCAAACACATGATTTTAAAACGCGCACAGTATGTTCCTAGAATCCTCTTTTCTATCCGGGAGGGTGGGGTTTTTTGAACATGATGTCGACTAATTTGGAAATTTGGATTGCTATATTTGGATAAAAGGTGCTAGTACCATGGTCAACACTAACGTGAAGGAGGAAAGTATTTCTAGATTTGGATATAGGGAATACATTGTGTTCTCATATTATTTTTCCTGCAGTGCATTCCTTGCTCTGCCAGAACACATGTACTCAAGATGCTCGGCCTTGCCATAACTGAATACACCAGTTTAATGGTAACAGTGAAGACAAGCCATGGATATAAGTTTCGAGTTGGGTTCATGAACCAAGAAGATCGCTGCTTTTTTTATGGCCGAACTTGGATAAACTTTCTCAAGTGTTACGGACTGAAAGTTGGCGCACGAATGTTGATGGAAATAGCAGAATCTGGTCTCATCTTCACTGCGATCTTCCACCCCGACGTCATTCCAATTGTTCATCCATGTTAGTTTTGTATCTGGTTCTTGCGTGTTGCCTCGATTACTTCTTAATCCACCTATTCTGTCTAACTGATCACAATTTAACTTTAGAAGTAGCAACGAATCTCTCATGAAGATGCTACTTCTAACTAATATTTTCTTATAATTGGTGGCATGTGTAGGTTTTTTCAGAGTTAAGCAGGCTGCTCGTTTGTTATTCTGTAACAACTCGGCTGTTACTGATGGCACTGAAGTTGGCTAGGTCGACATCCACAAGTTCCTACACTTTATTGATCGTCTTGAGGTCCTTGTGGGGTGTTTCAATGGTGGAAGGCCACGTGAGATATGTGTGCCACTGCTGCACTCGTTGAACAGGTCCAACTGTGTCGAGAAACTTATGGTACGAGCTATTTTCTGTTATATATGTTGTTCATAAACTATTGCTTATACACAGTTTTACAGCTGTGATCTTCTTGAAACAGAAACTGCCCAGTTCTATTGTTCCTATACAGATGCCTGACCATGGTCGTGTCAGACTTGCGCTTGGTCACAACATGATGTTTATGTCGACCTACTCCATTCCTCTTGGAGGTGAAAAGATACTTATTCATGGGTGGTCTCAAATAATGAAGGCCTGTCCATCTTGGAGAATAGGACAGAAGATTATGTTCCTGCTTTTACATGGATCTAAAGCGAATATCCTGTTTATTGACCACATTGCGAGATGAAGCCACTTTTAGAAGGTTGTGGATGCACGGGGTGGCGCCCGGGCCTTGTCCTGGGCCTTGGCGGCCTCACCCTTGGTTAACTATAGGCAAAGTAGCACTATTCGAGGCGTGCTTTGTACGGTTGAACCTGTATAAGTACTCATACTGCTTTTAGCTATGGTTGTTAAGTTCCCCTGCTGGTTTCAGTTAAGGTTGTTAAG
This sequence comes from Triticum aestivum, assembly GCF_018294505.1. NCBI lineage: Eukaryota > Viridiplantae > Streptophyta > Magnoliopsida > Poales > Poaceae > Triticum > Triticum aestivum. The sequence goes on from NC_057799.1 coordinate 127,821,028, forward strand.
TACTCCAGCTGCTTTTACAGTCTGTCGTGTTTCTTCAGTCCTATCTTCCTCCAGCCGCCAAAACCAAACCAGCGTCGGCGGGGCCGCCTGCTTCCGCCTCCCACGGCTGGCTGCACCTCAGCGCACGCATCGCCGCCCCACCGTCTCCTAAATCGTTAACGCCGACGTCCGAGGCCTCGCCGTCGTCCTCCGCGCGCTTTGGTGCGCTCGCCGCGGCGCCGCCCTCTCGCGTTGTCAACATGGTCAACAAACAACAGGAATCGACAGAAGTACGTGGAGAGGATGACATTAGGGCCCACCATGTCAGCGTATGGAAAAATAAAATGCTTCCTCCAAGTGTTTTCCTGACATCTGGGACCCACGACATTGTGAGCGTATATAGTCAATAGACAAGAGAACAACACAAGATCGGTTGACACCTGGGACGTAGCAGCTCGAGCAGTATTTTTTTTGTTATTGTTGAGACGGAGCAGGGTTTGAACTGGGCTGTGGCCCGTCTAGCCCAGGGTTATATTTTATGTTCACCATGTGACCAGCCCAGCTATTTTTTCTTTGTGAAAAGAAGCCCAGTTTATTTTTTCTGAAGAATACCCAATCCAGGCCTACTTATTTTTCTACGCCCTGATGGGCTGCAACTCTTTCAAGACGCCAGCAAATCTTGAAAGTAATATGAAATGGGTGGTAAATATAAAAACAGATGACAAATGGCAATTACTTTATAATTTCTGAATTTTTTCACATTTTCACATTCCTATTTCACTGGGCATTAACCTAATTGAAATATATCTTCAAAGTACTTTAAATCTGGCTCGACATTTTGGTATTAAAAATAGTTTGGAACCCACAGAAATATGCAAAATTGGCCCTGGCCAACCAAAAAAACAGACTGCAATAAATTGCATAAGAAGTCGCAATGAGCTATATATAAATTATTAAAAAAAAGAGGGAACGGTCTGACTTATGGGCCTATTAAGTTGACGCGTATGCAAGATTTTTTTAGTTATTATATACGTCAACAAACGATTCTAGCAGACGTAACCATTGGATGTCAATCCAACGGCCGTCGTGTTTCTTCAATCTCTGATCTTCTTGCTCCAGCCGCCAAATCCAGCGTCGGCGGGACCGCCTGCTCCCGCCTCCCGTGCAGGCCTCACCACCCCCTACTACTCCCACCGCTGGCCAGGGCATCCATCTACTCACCCACACCTCCTGTTATTCTGCGGTGACGGCAGCCTCACACCGCAGCCAAACCAGTGAACCCTCGTACTCCTCTCCGCGTGAGCATCCACTGCCGCGTCTTCCCCGGCTCCGCGTCGTCCCCTTCCTAGGCCACGCCGTCGTCCACCGCCCTGGTGCTCTCGGCGCGGCCTAGTCAACATGGTCAAGGAACGACTTCCATCGGAAGAGTACTGTCGTGGAGAGGATGACAGCTGGGTCCATGGCAGCTGCAAGGAAGTGCCTCCTTATTACACGGAAAATAATTATTCCTCCACCTGACAGCAGGGACCCACCGGACGGGCCACCGTATTTGGCGGAAAAATGTTTCCCCCTGACTGCTGGGACCCACCGGACGGGCCACCGTATTTCGCAAAAAAAACGTTCCCCCCGCTGTCAGCTCGGACCGACCGGAAGTGCCTCCTTATTACGCAAAAAAATGAATACTCCCCCTGCTAGTTGGGACCCACCTTGGTGGGAGACTGACTTGTGGGCCTACTAAGTTGACGGGGACGGAGTGCTTTGTCAACTTAGTCAATATGAACGATTCTAGCTCCAGTGACCGTACGATGTCCATCCAACGGCCGTAGTGCTTCTTCAACCTCTAGTCTTGTTGCTCCAGCCGCCCAAAGCAGCGCCGGTCGTGCTGCATGCTCCTGCCTTCCGTGGCCGGCTATCCTGCCGCAGAGGCCTCACTGCCCCCTACTATTCCCACCGCTGGCCAGGCCCTGCGGTGACGGCAGCCTCACACCGCAGCCGAACCAGTTAACCCTCGTACTCCTCTCTGCGCGGGCTTCCACTATCGCGTCTTCCCCGGCTCCGCGTTGTCCCCTTCCTAGGCCTCGCCGTCGTCCACCGCCCTCGTGCTCTCGGCGCGGCGTGGTCAACATGGTCAAGGAACGGCTTCCATCGGACATGGGCTGTACGTGGAGAGGCTGACAGCTGGGTCCACGGCCGCAGCAAGGAAGTGCCTCCTTATTACGCGCAAAATAATTATTCCTCCACCTGACAGCGGGGACCCACCGGACGGGCCACCGTATTTCACGAAAAAAATGTTTCCCCCTGACGGCTGGGACCCACCAGCTACATCTTCGCACGCAAGGAAGTGCGTCCCGGCAAAAAAAACGATTCGCCCCCCTGACTGCTGGGACCCACCAGCTACATCTTCGCAGGCAAGGAAGTGCCTGACAGTCAGGACCCACCTGGTCGAAGCGGACGTAGCGTTGTCATTCTGGCCGCGAACGTGTAACTACATACTGGTCGATGTAGAGGCGCGCACGTGTCGTAGTAGAGGCGCGCACGTAGCATGTACACGTACATACAACGGCCAGGGTGCAAGAAAGTAAATACGGCCACGTACGTACATACGGGCGGGGTCTCGAACGCCTACTCGCGCGTACGTACGGCCAGGGCTCGTGTACATGGCTGGGTCAAAACGGAGAAACAATGTCGTCGTCGTGTTCATGGGGAGGCAACGGAATGCTTCGTGTTCATCGGGAGGCAACGGAAAGCGTGGGAGCCAACCGGCTTGGACAGAACAGCCAATGGAAACGAGGCCTGGCGTACCGCAGAACGGAGGAAACGGCCTTGTGTTCGACCGGCCACGTTCGAAATGGGATCCTGTTCATCGGGAGGGTCCGGCGTACCGCAAAACGGAGGAAATGGACATCCTACGGTCGAAACGGGGGTCCTGTTGATCGGGAGGGGTGTGGCGTACCGCAAAACAGAGGAAACGGACTTGTGTTGGAGCGCTACGGTCAACACGTGGGTCCTGTTCATTGGGAGGGGTGTGGCGTACCGCAAAACGGGACTCCACGGGATACTGTTCATCTCCACCATCGACCCCCTCCAGCCTCCACGGGCTACTGTTCATCCACCGTCGACCTCCTCCAGCCTCCACCTGCGACTGTTCATCCACGGGCTCCTGTTCATCCAGCCTCCACTGCGCGCTACTCCACGGGCTACTGTTCATCCATCCCTCTCCACGGGCTCCTGTTCAACCACCCCTCCGCAGGCTACTGTTCATCCAGCCCTCCACCGGCTACTGTTCATCCTGCCCTCCACGGGGTGGTCCTGTTCATCCTT
>NC_057799.1:127824559-127832691 GCF_018294505.1 Triticum aestivum
GCTGTTCATCCAGAGGCAGCATCGATTGGCTTCAGTTAGCAGTAGTAGTGAAGGAATCGCTCGATCGGGTTCAGTTAACAGCCGTCGATCGATCGCTCGGGTTCAGTAATGCATAGCCTGCAGTGCAATCGCTCGGGTTCAGTTAGAGCCCAACGCCTCGCTCGGGTTCAGTTAGAGCCCAACGCCTCGCACCCACGCGCGTGCGTGTACGAGAGAAACGTGCATCGCTCGGCCCCGACCACCCACCGTAACCGGGAACACCCCGATATTTTCCTCGCCCTCGCTTCTACCACGGTTTTTTCCGTCATGGACGGCCCAAAGAATGTCATGCACTGCGTCTCCAGCCCGCCCAGGATGAAAAGCCCATTTTCTGTCATGATTTTTTGTCATAGAAGTAGGACCCCACCACATCTATGATGATACCGTGTTTTGTCATAATTACTGTCATAGAAGTGTCATAAGTATGACAGAAAAAAAATTCGTTCGGCCAAAAATGTCACGGATGTGTCTTTTTTTTAGTGGATGCGGAAGAATAAAGAAGGGAGCATCTAGCATCCCTTGCGCACTATAAAAGGAGGAGGACTAAGCGCTGCGGAGAACACACACACAGAAGAGACAGAGTCCAGAGCTTCGAGCAAGCAGAGCAGTTTCTAGAGCACTCTCAGTTTTCTTAGTAGTAGTACCACCACCACTTGTAGAATAACCACCATAGCGAAGGTGTTGTAATCTCCAAGAAAAACAAGGTATCCTTTTTTGTAATCCCTTTGGGGCCTTCCGGAAGGGAAAACCATATGTAAATTATGTAGTTTTAGGCTTCACTTGGTATTTTTATTTATGTTATGGATCCTATAGGGGAAACCTCCATCGGTAGTTCTCTGTTTAGCCTTGTGTGAAGTTTGAATGAGATTCTTGTGGTCGTAAAGAAGTGTTCCCTTCGGGTGGAACTGTCTCGGACGACGATAGGAATTTACCCCATAAGTTTGCATTTAAACATCAAGTGAAAGAACCTAGCTACATCTGAAAACAACATAATGAAAAAAATGGTGAGTACTGAGTAGCATATCACACCACCACGCACACTATTGGATGTACTGTTGGCCTCGTCGGCCCTTAATAGATCCTACATTAAAAAAATAACCAGCTTAGTAAAGAATAGAACATGCAAACAATAGCAAAGAATTAAATATTATAGTGAATAGTGAATACTATTCAAATAAAATATTATCCTAATCGCATATTAGCCTAATCACATATTAACCTAATTAAAATCTAATCTAATATTTGACTAAAAGTTTCTCGCAGAAAAAAACTAAACATATATTTTTGTGTAATTTTGGATTTTGAAAGTAGAAATTAAGGTATTATAAAATAAATATATTTAGCCAGCAATAATATAAAAAAAGTGTTTAATGTGAACGGAAAAGAAGAAAGGATGGGATCGCATATGATATCACTAATTTTCATACAACTAACTTATAGATAGTCTGATAGTTTACTGTTCGCTTTGCATACAGACTACTTGTTGATGTGCGAATAGGCAAAAGCGTCTTACCTTGATGAGAGGGACGCGTTACGTGTTATATAATCAGGGGCGCACCTCCCTGGCAACAGCGCATACAGTGTAGTTGGAGATCTTCTAGGAAGATAAGGAGATTACATCTTGGAGAACAAGAGATAAGAGAGATAGATTACAAAGAGGTATTCGGTTACAACCTACTATATATCTCCTAACGATGTACGCTACCAGGTATGCGCCACACATACGTGACACATCATTATATGTGTTTGACACCCTCCCTTAATCACAACTTCATCAAGTTGAGATTATATTTGAAGTCTTCAAAACTTTTGACAGGTAGAGCCTTTGTGAATCCATCTGCAATTTGATCTTTAGAATGCACAAAGCGAATGTCATCTGCTTTTGAGCCACTCATTCTCTGACAAAATGGAAGTCAATCTCTATGTGTTTTGTCCTGGCATGAAAAACAGGATTAGCAGACAGATATGTGGCGCCCAAGTTATCACACCATAGACAGGGAACCTTTGCACTTTTTATGCCAAGTTCTTTCAGCATGGATTGTACCCATATAATCTCCGTTGTAGCATTTGCTAATGCTTTGTACTCTGCCTCTGTACTGAATCTGGAAACTATGGCCTGTTTTCTTGCACACCATGAAATCAGGTTAGGACCAAAGAATACTGCAAAACCACCAGTCGAACGTCTATCATCTAGGCATCCTGCCCAATCAGAGTCTGAGAAGGCACTCACAAGTGTAGATGATGACTTACTAAGATTAAGACCAACATTGAGGGTGTACTTAACATATCTGACTATGCGCTTTGCAGCAGTCCAATGAACTGTAGTAGGCGCATGAAGGAACTTGCAGACTTTGCTGACAGCAAACGAAATATCAGGTCTTGTAAGTGTTAAATATTGATGCACCTACTAGACTTCTATACTCTTTGCTGTCATCTGAACTCAAGGGTTGCCCCTCTGTGAGGGATAATTTTTCAGAACTAGATAATGGAGTAGGTGAGGGTTTACAACCTTGCAAGCCAGCCTTTTTGACCAAATTTGTTGCATATTTTTCTTGAGATAGATGAATGCCATCTTCATGCTTCTTCACCTCTATCCCTAGAAAATAGTGCAACTCTCCAAGATCCTTGAGGGAAAATTCTGCACTAAGATCCTTCAAAAGTCCTGAGATAGCCTCATCAGATGAACTTGTGACAATAATATCATCAACATATATGAGAACAAATATATGTGTGTTGCACTTACTGTAAATAAACGGTGAGGTAGCTGACTTAGAAGGTACAAAACCAAGTGCCTGCATTTTGTGACTGAGACGTGAGTACCACACTCTAGGAGCTTGTTTCGACCCATATAGTGCTTTATCAAGTTTGCACACATGAAGAGGTGCATCCTTATTTTCAAACCCAGGTGGTTGTTTCATATACACTTCCTCTTCCAGAACACCATGAAGAAACGCGTTCTGTACATCTAGTTGTCTAAGACTCCAACCTCTGGAAACTGCAATAGACAAGACAAGACGGATGGTGGCTGCTTTAACAACGGGACTAAAGGTGTCCTCATAGTCTATACCATACCGTTGTTTAAACCCCTTTGCCACAAGCCGTGCTTTGTAGCGATTAATAGTTCCACCAGATTTCCTTTTGATCCTAAATACCCACTTGCAATCAATGAGGTTTTTACCTTGCTGTGGAGGGACCAAATGCCAGGTTTTGTTCCTTTTTAGGGCCATGTATTCTTCTTTCATGGCCTCTCTCCAATGTTCATCACCAAGTACTTCCTCAAGCGTGCATGGTTCACCTGGTTCTCTTGTGGAGCAGACCATACCATATTTTGTTATATTCTTATAATCAATAGGTTTTATTACCCGTTGTTGCAGTCGTGTACATCGTGGTGCTGGTGTAGAAGATCCCACGCCATCTACAGGAGTTGCACCAGGCGCCGATCCCAAGGAAGATGCGAGTGCAGCAGCTGTGTCGGGCGCCGGATCAGCTATGTCAGGCGCCGGATCTTCTGTGGCAGCAGATGCGCCACTGTCGTGCAAAAGAGGCGCGGAGGATCCAGGCTCGGCCCCCCTTGCGTCAGCCGTGGAGCCCACGCCGGTCGGACGACGCAGGTCGCGCCGCTTGTAACACACCGGTTGGACCAGGAAGCGGGCGCTCGCAGGCGGCGGATGCGTGGACGAGCGGGTTTGGCACGGGACGGCAGCCACGCGGTCGCCAGCCGCTGTTTGGCGCGTGCCAGGCGCGGGACCAGCTCCTGCCGCACGGTCGGACGCACCCGAGGCAGTAGTCAGCGCGAACTCCGGGGCGGATCGGCCCAGGCGTGCAGTGGGTGCAGATCCCGGAGTGGATTCGGCTGACGGGTCTGCAGCTCCTGCCAGCTCTGATCCCGAGGGGGGTTTGCTCTCAGATTCTGGACACATGAAATAAGGCCCGACTGCGCCAATTTCTTCAGGATTTTCTCGTCCATTTTTTTCTGTGCCATCTCCTGCATCATCACACAACTCATGCAACGCAGTGAGAGGGTTAGTCATCATAGAATCATCACAGTTTTGTGCCCCTTGAGTAAGCCCGGTGAGACTAGGAGATAAATGAAGAATTTCTTTTCGAAGTAATGCACCGGCATTGGGATGAAGTTCAGAGAAGGGAAACTTGGTCTCATCAAATACCACATCTCGTGAAATGTAGACACAGCCAGTAGAGACGTCAAGACACTTCACCCCCTTGTGTTGAGCACTATACCCAAGAAAAACACACTATTTTGAGCGAAACATTAGTTTGCGAGTGTTGTAAGGACGGAGATTTGGCCAACATGCACACCCAAAGACACGAAGCGATGTATAATTTGGTTTGACATGCAGTAGTCTTTCAATGGGAGTTTCATTGTTTATGACACGACTTGGAAGCATGTTGATAATGTGTACGGCAGTGGGGAAGGCCTCTTCCCAGAATTTCAGTGGCATTGAGGCACCTGCTAGGAGAGCTAAACCGACTTCGACTATGTGCCTATACTTGCGCTCAGCTGACCCGTTTTGTTGGTGAGCATGGGGGCATGACACATGATGACAAATGCCAAGTGTTTGGAAGAAGGAATTGAGTTTCTCATAATCCCCCCCCCCCCAGTCGGATTGGACAGCAATTATTTTGTTATCAAACTTGCGTTCAACGAGTGCTTCAAAGTTATTAAAGACTTGAAACACTTCGGATCTTTTCTTAAGAAGATAGACGCAACAAAACTTGCTATAGTCATCAATGAAGCTAACATAGTATGTGTGTCTCCCAACAGAGCTAGGGGCAGGACCCCAAACATCAGAAAATATTAATTGCAAAGGTTTAGTAGAGACACTTGTAGAGATGGGATAAGGCAATTGATGACATTTTGCTCTTTGGCAAGAATCACAAATAGTTTCAACATTACGCTCACCAACAAACGGGAGCTTATTCTTCCTAAGCAAACGTTCAACTAAGGAAAAAGAGGCATGTCCTAGACGATCGTGCCATCGTGTGGACGAAAGCTTGATAGCACCACAAGCTTGTTTATTGTATCTTCGAAACTCCGAAATCAACGGGTAAAGTCCTCGAACGCATCTACCTCGATAGAGAGTTTTCCTCGTGGCCTGATCCTTGATCAAGAAGAAAAAGGGATGGAACTCAATGAAAACATTATCATCAATGGTGATGCGATGAAAGGACAGAAGGTTTTTGTTGGCACTAGGAACATGCAAAATTTTACGAAGATGGATCTTACGGGAAGGGGTACGAAAAACTGAATGACCTATGTGATGGATCCTCATACCTGCACCGCTGGTGGTGTGGATCTAATCCTTCCCTTGATACTTCTCGCGGAGAGTCACCTTCTCCAGCTCGCCCGTGAGATGATTGGTGGCGCCGCTGTCGAGATACCAGTTGGTATCCACACCATATGCTCCCTTCGCGGCTACGGCCACCTTGTCATCCTCTTTAGAAGATGCATGGTCCTCATCGAACCTGTACCAGCAGTCCTTGGCCGTGTGGCCAGGCTTGCCGCAGCTCTGACAACGGACGGCATCGGGGCGGGACTTGCCATAGCCACCACGGTGCCCCCTGGTGTTGGTGGAGTTGGGGCGCCCGGAGCAAGGGCTGGAGTTGGTGGAGTTGCCGGGACCGCCGTGCTTGCCCTTGGGACGAGGAGGACCGCGGTGGTGCGAGGAGTAGCCGCCACGTCCACGTGTGGACACGTTTGCAGAGGACTCGAAGCCGCCACCGGAGTTCTGGAACTGGGCCACGCGCTGATCAAAGTTGCTGAGCATGGCAAAGAGCTCGTCGAGGGAGACGGGCGTGATGCGGGCGTCGAGGGCCGAGACAAGGGGCTGGTAGTCCATGTCCAGCCCATGGATGATGTAGGAGATCAGCTCGTCATCCTGGATGGCTTTGCCGGCCGAGGCAAGCTCATCGGCAAGGCCACGCATGGAGGCAAAGTAGGCGGCGACGGATTGATTACCCTTCTGGGCATTAATGAGGGCGGTGCAGATGTTGTTGACGCGGCTCACGGACTGCGACGAAAACATGCCAGCCAGTGTCGTCCAGAGCGCGTGCGTGCTGGTGATCGCGGTCACCGTGACGAGCACCTCTTTGGAAAGGTTGCTGAGCAGGAAGCCGAGCACCTGCTGGTCCTCCCTGACCCAGATGGGGTGGAGAGGGTTGGGCTCAGAAGTCTCCTTCCCGTCCTTGTCCTTGGTGACGAGAAGAGTAGCTGGTTCCAGCATGGTGCCGTCCGCATAGCCAAAGAGACCGGCCCCTCTCAGCTAGGGCGTGATCTGTGTCCGCCATAGCACAAAATTTGTGCGGGAGAGCTTCTCCGTGACCTGGCCGTTTTGGCTTGAGTGGGAGGTGGCGGAGGAGGAAGACATGGAGGCTATTGCTACTGGAACCCTAGATGAGTTTGGAAGAGGCAGCTCTGATTACCATGTGCGAATAGGCAGAAGCGTCTTACCTCGATGAGAGGGACGCATTACGTGTTATATAATCAAGGGCGCACCTCCCTGGCAACAGCACATACAATGTAGTTGGAGATCTTCTAAGAAGATAAGGAGATTACATCTTGGAGAGCAAGAGATAAGAGAGAGAGATTACAAAGAGGTATTCGGTTACAACCTACTCTATCTCTCCTAACGATGTACGCTACCAGGTATGCGCCACACATAGGTGACACGTCATTATATGTGTTTGACAGTTGAGACAAAGAAGAGGAGATAAGGGTGGCTTAATGGTGAATCAGAAAATTCAAACATGGCACAAAACAAAAGAAACTGAAGGAAATTATGGAGATACCTCTGAAATTACGCATCTTTGCGCGGCGGCTTGCCGTTCATCTCTTCAAACGGGTCAGAAGCGTGTGTGCTAGCATAAGGGAATGTTTGCCACTTGTGAGATTTGAAATGCTGACATTGACTAGTGCCGCCATGCCCTTTTTGACCGCAACATGCCAAGGGCAGTATGGGCTTTACCAGAGATGACGCTGTCGCATGCCTTTAATCGGGCGCTAAAACCCTTGAAACAAAACTTTGGCTCTTTAACATGTCAAATACGCTAAGATAGGAGCAGTTCGTCAAAGTATTGGTAGCAATTTGGGGTATTTGGTATGCAAGGCAGAAGGCTATACATCAGCACGAGTTTCAGAGTCCCCTATTTACTCACTTGTTTATTACGAGGTACTTGGAGGAGGTGGGAGGATCTATTCCTAGTATCCAGAGGCAAGGATCTTCGAGTGCTTCAACACGCATCCAGTTTAAGTGGCAACAGTTGGTGCCGGAATTCTCAAAAATCTATGTTGATGGCACAGTGGAAAAAGCATTGAATAAATGTGTTGTTGGAGTTTCTTGTAGAGATGACCATGAGCATTTCTCAAAGCGTCGACTGTCGTTTTATATGGGAGGTCGAATCCCGAAACTCCTGAAGCTTTTGCATGTCTGGAAGCGTTAATTTTGATGCAATAATTGCAGCTATACGAAAGATTACCATAGCTATTGTCTGAGAGTCATCACCAAGCTCAAGTCCACCAATCAGCGGTGAGAGTATTGCATGATTGCAAAGGAGATAAACTCCCAAAACCCCAGTTTTTAGGCATGTGATATATGCCACGAACAGCGCGAGAACAACATTGAGGCTCATTGCTTGGGGCATTTCTAACCGATCCCCTATCCGGCGTTAGTGGAGGATAAATTCAATTTTACTCCCTTATATCGCACCTAGCTGATCCCCTAAAGCGTATAAGGGAGGATACATTTTACTCCGACCACTATCCAACCCCTAAATATACTTCGTCTAGAGGCGTCCGAGGATAAATTTTCTTCATGCAAAGGCCTCCTTGTGGACGGCCAGTGACTCACGTGTAGCTCCCTTGTCAACGGCGGTGACCTCCGGCCTCGCGGGCGACCTTGGTGGTGACCTCGAGCCTCACCGGTGACCGCGCATTGCGTCAAGCAGTTGCCGAACATCGTCAAAGCGGCCGGAGCGGGTGTACATCCCCATTATGGCGCTAAACACCCGCATAGTGGCACCCTCCCCGGTGAAGTGGAGGACGACCACCTCTATGAGCCCATCCTGGCGAGTGTGGC